>NC_062223.1:20712249-20743643 GCF_902686445.1 Sciurus carolinensis | reverse complement strand
TACTTTTATTCACGTGATTTAAAAGGGTTCGATTTAAATTGGGTAAACTAATAAAAGTAAAATGTCTTTAGAAATAACTCGAAAGTCTCTAGGTGGTCAAACTAATGGAATGTTGATGTTAAACAATGTCTAATATCAATTGTTTCTAGGACTTTTCTTCAACAGGAAAGAGACAGCAAATACTGTTCAGGACACTTGTCTGATATCTTGGTTTTTACAGAATAAGTGAATTAGAGTTAACATGTATGGGATTACTCAAATGTGTTTGTTGGTGACATCTGATTAATTTGCAAAGTTAAAATGCTCATTGTTAAATAACATCAAGTACTTTTAACTCCTTAAATTACATGGGGTAACATACTTAAACATTATTGGTGTTTTCATAGGTTGGTAAATTAAAAGGGTTTAAAATTGCTTTGTGTCATTACTAAAAACAAGGTTATTAAGAGTTATGTTCTAACAGATAAAACCTCAACTCAGAGGGTGAGCGTTCCATCTGCTCCCTTACTACTTCCCCCTGCTCCCCCTCCAGTTCTGCAAAGCTCCAAGGAGCTCTTAGATTTGGATTTATAGCTACCATCTCCCCTTTCACTGTGTTTCAGTTAGAGTACTATAAACCACAAAGTATTTTATCTTGTTAAATCAGAGTAATTTGTCTAAATTCAAAAATTTCATAAGAGTAGTTTCAGAATGTGGACAAAAAGGGGTCAACAGATAGGAAAGAGAAAATAAAAGGTTCTGGGTTTGGAAATATATTTAGTAAAAAGGAAAAGAAAATGTTTCTGGGTAAGAAAGTGCCTGTGTGATGAAATACATGAGGGTCTAAATAAGTGCTAAGAAAATCTGTGTGTAAGTAAAGGGCAAGTTTCAACAAGTCTGTGTGTAACTAAGTTGGTTGTGTGTATGTGAGACAGCTAAAGCTATTTAAGGTTTTTCCTAAGGTGAAATACTAATGTTCTGATATAAGCCAAAGTTTAATCTATATGGTAAAATGACATGGTAAAATAACAAGGATTTCTTAGAAACACTAATTTACTCTTAACTTTGTGTCCATTAAGTTTTATTCTTTAAAACAATTGGTCTTAAAAATTGGGGTTTATACAATTATGGTTAAACAACTGTTAAGAGTATTGTACTATGTTACAGAGTCTAAATTTTTCTTTAAAAACTGAATTTAGTAAGATTAAAGTGTCAAGGTAATTGTGAAATGGTCACTCCTTGTATATTAAATGTATACATATTTTCCAGGTATACAAGTTTTTAAAGCAGGAAATTTGTCAAGCTGCTATTCTCCAGAATAAACTTGTCTGTACTGGTAATATTAAACTTAAAGAGTACATTTTATTGGGGATTTATTTCTATCATTTAATGTTCTATTATGGGACATATTATCAGTAAGGTATATGTAAAATTGGTTACTTAGTTCACTGAGATAAAAATGTAAATGTATATCTAAGAGTTAGTGACAGCCCGATTTGTTTAAAGGTTCATATTGTAGAAGATGAAAGCATTTTGCTATACAAAAGAAAAGTTAAAAGCTCTCTCAGCCTTTCTTTGATTGATTCCTGTTCTGGATATAATGTTAGACTGTGTTAACTAATGTTCATATGGACTCAGAAATCAATATATGTAAACTTCTTAAAATGACATTTAAGAAAGAGAATAATGCACAATAGCAAAAATGGGACAACAATGACTGAGATTGGGGTCCCTGACTTCATGACTGTAGCCTGCCTGGTGCCTGGGAGTGTTCCTGTGTAGGAGCACAAGATGCCTAACTGCTGTGGCAGTAGCCTTCCTGGGGAGGCTCTGTACAGGAGTCCTATCAGCTCTTACATTGATCTCAGGCACACAGCTCTTGGGCAGAAAGAAATTGTTTTGCTAGATAACCAGTGTTCATCAATTCCCTTCTCTAGTTCCTGCCCACCTTACAGTAACTTTGGACAGTGGACTTCTTTGAGAGCTACACGGAGTTCCTAACATTGTACTTTGCAGTTGTGGGAAAAGGTTATGTAGATGGTCTAGTCTCTGTAACTCTCCTGAAAACAAAGAATAATGCTTACATAGTCTTTAACCTAATAATAAGACATGTATAAATGTTGCTAACATAACTCTTTAGATCTGCATTTCCATCAGAGAACAGAGCTCCATCTGATCTCAGCTTAATCTTCAAAATCTGTGTTTATAAACCTAATTCTAATACTCCTTTGACCCTCACTGAACTTGAAAATTTGGTCATGCTGGTCATGGCAAAAGGGGCAAAAATTAGCTTTAGGATTAGAATATTTTACCTAAGACTTGTGAAGAGCCCTGCCTTACCTGAGATAAGGCTCTGCCTCACCCTGCTACATGTTAGAATGACTCCAAAGTAAGCCAGACTTTAACTCATTTAAAGTTGTGCTCAAAAGTTTGATGTTTGTTATAAAGATTATTGTGATCTCAAACAGGGTATATAATGTAGAACTCAGCCAAAATTCAAGATAACTATTATACAAGCTAAATATGTTTTTACTCTTGCTAATTTCATTTTGTAAAACTGTTGCCTGTTACTGTTTTGCAGAAGGAGCTGCTTCCAGAACATACAACCTAGGTAACTTGTGATAATAGGCCATCACCTTCAAAACATATAGTATGTGGTAGTACTTTAATAAAAGGGTAAATGACTGTAAAGTTATGGACATTAAAGTTAAAGCCCAGTACTCTTACTTTATGACTGGTGAGACTGGCTTGCTGGATGATTAAGATCAAACTTAGAAATTGGAATTAAATACAGAGGCCAAGAAAAAAAACAGTATCTTGCCCTCAAAGTCAGCCTGAACCCAGGGAATAAGAGGACTTCTCTAAGGAGCGCTGCAATTCTGGGTCACACAACCTCCTGATCAAGGAGATTGTTGAGACTAGAGGATGAAAATCACTCAGTGCATTTGCTGCAGAGGAGGGTCATGGAAAAAGGGAGACACCCCTAATGCTTTCAAGGAAAGCCACCTCATCGAGAAGACCCTGTTTAACCAATGGCACTAATGGAGCTAAGAAGCTGCTCTTAAGTTCTCTATGAGTGGCCCCTGTGGAAACACAGCTGACTCTTTAACAAGACAGGAACCAGGTCAATTTGACCAGCTTGATCTTGGAAACCCAGCAAAACTGTTAAAACCAAAATATAGCCATTCTTGGGCATTTAAAAGAAATAATAGTTAAAAGTAACTTAAGATGTACACTTGTGTTAACCCACTAAAATTAAAAGTGGAAGCTACAAAAGAAAGATTCTTAGGCAAATGTGCCTGATAACTATCAAGGAAAACTGCTAGAGTCAGAAGATTTTAGTCAGTTTAAGGCCTGTAGTCACAGGTAGGCTTTATCTATGTTTGCTAGTATGATTATCTAGCCCTAAGTAACAGAAATATAGAGATCTCTATTTAACACAGGCTATACCAATAAAGGGATATTGTATAAAAATCAGATGACATTAAGTAGCTTAACTATATTTTCTGGGGACCTCAATGACATTAAGAGTTAAATATTGTATTTACATTCTTGATAACGTGGACAATGTTAACGTCCCCAAATAAAGTCCTTGTCCACTCCAGCCTTTGCTAGGCCTTGTTATGGGAATAACTTCTCAGTTCTTCCACCCCCTGGTGAGGGATTATTGACTTCTGTCATCTTTATGATATTCATTGGCATGTTCCAGATTCTGCAACATTTATATTGTATCAATCTCATTTCAGTACTCATGTCTTTTTGTTCTTCTCTCATAGAAGCACCCATCCCCAGATGCCTTTACAGCCTGCTCTTCCCCAACCAGACTTCTACTTTGGACCCCTCCGTTGACCCGATTTCTAAAAAGGGAACTCCAAACTGCTTGCCCCACGCTGCCCACTTCCAGCTCGAAGAAGCCAGATTGGTCATCGCCCATTTTCCCTACAGCAGTGAAGGAGTTCCTAGTATTAGAGGGGTAAATGAAGTCAGAATTGGGGACAGGCAGTTAGTATAGAAATATGGGATCGGGTCAAATTAAGGAAGTGAAGGCCATGAAGGCCATCTGCTTCTGGAAGTTGGAGACTGCCCCTGGGAGAATAAAATGTTAAGGATCTCCTAAGCTCATTGATTACCAAATTTACCTGCCTTTAAAGACTGTAAGCAAGGAGGTCTATGTGCAGCTCTGGGAGAAGAATGTTGGTTTTATGCTAATCATTCTGGAGTAGTGAGGGAATCCATGGCAAAAGTCAGAGAAGGACTAACAAACAGAAAGAAAGAAAGGGAAGCTAGTCAGAGCTGGTTTGAATCCTGGTTCAATTTTTCCCCTTGGTTAACTACTCTGGTGTCCGCTATAGTGGGACCTCTAATATTGTTGTTACTAGCTTTAACTATAGGACTTTGTATAATCAATAAGTTAATTGCTTTTGTTAAAGATAGAGTAAATACAGTACAGGTAATGGTGCTAAAGACCCAATATCAGTCCATTAAGCAGCAAGAATTAAAACAATAGAGACCCAAGATTGGCTCTCTAAATGTTCTTGGAAAGGGGGGAATGTTGAGAGCAGGGTGGTATCTGTGCTAACTGTCTCAAGGACAAACAGGACTGCTGGGCCCCTGTGCTTACCAAGGTTGTTAAGAGATATTTGTCCGAGGAATGTGCAGTTGCCTGGAGACCTTATCTGTCAAGGACGGGAGCGGGGCTTAGCCCCAACTCATCTCCTGCATAGTTCACCCCTTCCCTCCTCCCTTCTTCCACTAGGACCGTTCAGTTCTGGCAGGAACCAATGAGAATCAAATAGATTGGTCGGACCCAACCAGTGGAGGACTAATGTTTAGCTGTTCAAATGTTAACCAATTAAAGAACACTGTAAAACTGCTTTCCTTTCATTATAAAAACCCTGCTAACGAGGGCTCTGGGTCTCTCTTAGCGTCACCGGTTAAGGACGCAGAGGACCAGGCTCAAGCTTGCTAATAAATGACTCTTTGCTGCTTGCATTGATCGTGGTCTCTGGTGGTCTTTGCGGGGTCTCGAGCCTTTGGGCACAACAAATGCTCAGTGTCCATTTTTAAAAGTCTTTCATCTTTTTTCCCCCTTACACTTTCTGAAGGTAACTGATTAAATGGATTGGAATGTCAGTCCAAAAAGCCCAGTGCTCTCAAAATCTCAGACACACTGCTTAGGAGATGGGTCTTTGGGGCAATTAAAAGATAATGTCAACAGGTTCGGAATGTGACAAGCTAATGGTCTCCTGCTGCCAAAGAAGAGGCCTCGGAGAAACTGAGATGCTATTTTCAAAGTTGGAGACCATTATCCTGTCACAGCACCATCCTACCATGACTTGGCTGCTATTATGCCCAGTGATTAGAACAATAAATAAAAAAGAGGCTATGGAGTGTAAGTGCAGATTTCCACAGCTAACCCACAAACCAACTGATATAATTGGCTCAAAAGTGAGGCTTACCATTCCCTCAGGCATGTGGATCTGAGTTGCTTCCAGCAAGGTTGTCTTTTTGTCCCTATCCATGATTTTTCTTACAAATGAGATTTCTATTTTTCTGTTAGCTACCACCACAATTGGAGGCATTTTTTGTCATCCCACCCATCCCCATCCTTTAACACCCAACTCAGAATTCTTCTTTGAGATAAATTTTTAACACTTCCATACCATAGGCATGTCTCTGTAAATCCATGTTTTTTCTCCCTGTTATGTCTTTTCATTATTGTCATCAATTACTTCATGATGTATTTGCATGGTGGTTTCCTTCTCTGTCATTTCTTAAAATCTCAGAAACTACTATTTACCCAATTGGGTTGTAAATTACTGGTCAGCAGAAATTATGTCTCAGGCACACTTATCTACTCGGAAGTCCCAATATACGTTCTTGACAATTTCTATGAGGCAGTAGACTCTTTGTGATTAGTTCTCTTTCTCTTAGCCACAACTGGGAAGGAATAGTCAAGCAGGCCATGGCATTTTTACCTCCAGCAAGTTAGAAGGAAGAAATGAGGTGGTCCAGCATGCAATAACCAGAATGTGAGACCAGGGTAAAGTTAAAATAAATTTTTTGTGACCAGTTAGTTTAATTCTCATCCTTAAAAGTATCTACAAGTGTTAAATACTCTGAAGTGATTCAGAGTATTTCTGAAATGCTATGAACCTGTGATAAGGGGCAAAGGCTTGGTATCCAGGTTATTTGCTGACTGACTCATTGATTTCTGACTTAGTACTTCTATTTGTTTTTCTGCAATTTGAACAAGAGAGTAATGATTGTTGATACTGCTCCCTACAAATTCTCTTTGTAAGTACTTGGTATTTTAACCTTCTGGGATCTTTCTCTTTCATTAGTTATATGCTAGTTTGTCAGTTGACTAGTTAGTTAAAAACAGCTTTGTCTTGATACAGAAAGAAAAGCATATATGGAAAACTATGGCAGAATTTGTTAACATATTCTCTCTGTAATCTCTAAACTAGTCTTCTGACATTTCAAATTATCTTCAAACCATTGAATTTTTTTATGGCCAAGAGAGTCCCTGTCCCAAGGATAGTATTTTCTTTAAGTCAGTAGACTAGAAATGAGAATGCATCATCAGCCCTCTGTATCTTCTAGTTCCTTATTTGAGAATTCAAATGAAGGTAGAAAATATTCTTAAAAAATTTGTGTCTGTGCTAAATATGTACAGATATTAATTTTGTTTTATATTATATATGTGTACATATAAAAATATATGTGCATATTCACACACACACACACACAGTCCTTTTTATGATTTTTTTAAATTTTGAGAACAGGGTCTTGCTCAGTTACTTAGGGCTTTGCTAAGTTGCTGAGGTTGACTTTGAGCTTGCAATCCTCCTGACTCAGCCTTCTGAGCTGCTGGGATTAAGGCATGTGCCACCATTTTCTCCTGAAACCACACAGTACAACAACTACTTACAAGTCAGTTAAATTGTATTAGGTATTTCAAGTAATCTAGAGATGATTAAGGATATGGAGGAGGATGTGACTGGGCTATATGTAACTGTTTTATGTAAGGGACTTTAACATCTTTGGATTTTGGTATCTGTGTGAGTCCTCAAGCCAATTGCCTTCAGATACTGATGAACAACAATATGTCTCTTTTATCATTGATTTATCATCATATTCTTCCTTGTTAGAAAATATCTGCTTGTATTCTTACTCTAAAGGATTTGAACTATGTACACATCTATGCCATGTGCTTTTTGGTAAATGATTGATCAGTTTATGATTATGTTCCTTTAACGGTTGATATTCCAAGGCACAGAAGTGCAACCATTGTCCTAGACTACTGAAAATCAATGACAAAACCAGATGCTGCTATCATCCTGTGAGTTCCAGTGCCACAACCCCTAGCTCTCACTCTTAGTGAGCTGTGTCTTAGATCACTGGTACAGTAGGCAGGCAGCAACCTTCAATTTCACATTACTTTCCTGGGATTCACCACCATTTTCCTCAAGAATATTGAAAAAAATTATTTAAAGCTTAAGTCATATAATACAAAAGCTAATCAAGATTGCTCTTTTGTTGGTTTCAACTTCATCCTCAATGCCAATAACAAGGACGACCTCATGAGCCACTAACCCTAGTACTCAGGTGAATACCAAGTAAGCTGTGGTTAATAGGCTACATCCAAGATCCTTGGACAAAACAGAAAAACAAAAACCTATGCATGGTAGGTTGGAACTTCATGAATTTCTCCCAACCCTAAAATGGATTGCAGGTGTTTGTCTCAAAGATGAGAACATAAATTGAATAAAACATGCCTGGAGCTTTGTGTCCAGAAAATGAGACAAGCTTGAATCTGATGACTTTAGGAATGATATGAAATATGAGTTTGAACTCATCTGCAAAGCTCTTAACGAATTCAAGATGCTGTGGCTGGTCTTGCTGCTTATGCATTACAGTTGTCCTCAGGTTTATGGGAGGACAGGGAGAACGATGGAGTTGGAAGAATCCGGAAGAGAAAAGAAGGAAGAAAGAGATAAAAGAAGCAGAAACCAACTCCTGACTGTGAATCCTTCACGTGAGAGTTCTCTCTGGATATCACATTGAAAACAGAATTTGACCTTTATTTTTGAGCCAGAAGAAAATAACAATAATGTTCTGCAGATCAAATTATTGTATAAATATATTTGGATTTATGAACTCTGATGTCATTGCATTTCTAAATCATCAGTTATTCCACTTTTGTTTCTAGTAGTAGAGAAGCTTACTCTATTTTAGAATAAATTTGAACATTTAATATCAGGTCATCCTTACCACATGGAAATTTATACTTACGCATATGGAAAGTAAGAAAATCTCTTGTAATTTTTTTCCATGGGCAGTTATCTTATTTCCCACAAGTGTGAGTACAAATCTTTTAAAGAGGGAGATGGACTGATATTGAGGTTTTAAATGATGTCTTAGAATGTCACACTTGGTATCTATAGTTCTGTTGAGATTCCAATTGCTGGTTTAGAGAAAGTCCAGCAGGTGTAGCTATAACACTGCTCATTTTCTGTGTAGTTCTTTTACTGGCAAGATGTTCTGTAGCTGATCTCGATTTCAAACTTCTCTTTGTGAACTCTGCAATCTTCAAGAAGGGCTCTCCCTCAATTGGAACTCTTGCCATTTTCACAAAAAGCTAACCTGATAATTCCTACATCCAGTTCCAAGTCTGAGAGAAATCTGGGAACCAATTTTTCCACCTCACCACTTTTCTGTGTTCAGGGTCATTGGGTTCTCCCCCATACTTTTTTGTACATGCCTGTTGTTCTCAATTCCTCCTTTTCCATGCCCAGTTTCATAAAAGTTAAACAAAATATTCTGAATCTTCTTTCCCAAGTGTCTTGGGCCAAATAAATATATTTTTAAATGGGGGAAAAGAAAATTTAAATAGTTTCTGATATTTTGTTGTTTTTTATTTATTTATTTATTTATTTATTTATTTATTTATTTATTGTAAACAAATGGGATACATGTTGTTTCTCTGTTTGTACATAGAGTAAAGGCATACCATTTGTGTAATCATAAATTTACATAGGGTAATGTTGGTTGATTCATTCTGTTATTTTTCCCTTCCCCCCACCCCTCCCATCCCTCTTTTCCCTCTATACTTTCCTTCCTTCCCCCATTCTTGTCCCCCTCCCTAACCCTAACTCTAACCCTAAAACTAACCCCTCCCACACCTCATTATGTATCATCATCAACTTATCAGTGAGATCATTCTTCCTTTGGTTTTTTGAGATTGGTTTATCTCACTTAGCATGATATTCTCCAATTTCATCCATTTGCCTGCAAATGCCATAATTTTATCATTCTTTATGGCTGAGTAATATTCCATTGTATATATATGCCACAGTTTCTTTATCCATTCATCAACTGAAGGACATCTAGGTTGGTTCCACAATCTGGCTATGGTGAATTGAGCAGCAATGAATATTGATGTGGCTGTATCTCTGTAGTATGCTGATTGTAAGTCCTTTGGGTATAGGCCAAGGAGTGGGATAGCTGGGTCAAATGGTAGTTCCATTCCAAGTTTCTAAGGAATCTCCATACTGCTTTCCTTCTGATTTTTTAATTTGCAGTAAAACGACTGTCCAAAAAGGAAAGGATTACCATATCACTTCTGTTGTTTTCTTTCTCTTGCTGGAAGGAAACAAATTATTAATTCCTTCTGTGTGGTGGGATGTTTCTTGAAAAATTTGCCAGGAACTATCATTGAGAATCTGGTGCATGATATTGGAGGAGTAGTGACAAACTGTGGGCAATTTGATATGGATTCTCAATTATAAAGCTTGAAACCACACCAACTAGAAAGATCTAATGCTACAAGGTCTTTGGGCTCTCATGTTTTTCTAGATTTAACTTCAGAAAGTTATTAAAATCTATTTACTCATTTAATGTGAAATTCTGTCAAAGACATATTTTTCTCAGCAATCAAAACGTGGCCATTTATACACCATAACATATGTAGATATGGCACTGGGCCAGCTGCCTCCTACTGGGTCTCTTTTTTCTCTTCTTATAAATTGAATCAGTGTCATCAACTTAACCCTATGAAAGATAAATGCAAATAGGAAGTAAGAAAGCAAGCAAGAAAAGGAAAGTCCTGTGCTCAGGTGCTCTCCCTATCTGTGTTTCTGAGGGTCAACCACCCTCTTTCCTTCTCATGCACAAGAGAAGACAATGGATTTGCACCTTGGTTTTAAAAAAAATTAAAATTAAAAACAAACACTTTTAGAAGGTCACCAGCCCCTACTTTAGTACTAGATTATAACTGTGTTCCCACCTAACCTGTTGACTTTTTGATGGCCTCAGATTTTAAATAATTTTATTTTCACTTCCTTAATGTGCTGGAATCTTCCATGTGCTCCTATGGAGCCTCTCTCCACCTGCTCCACCCTCTGTGTGCTCTGGGAGGATGATTTAGGTGTGCAGCTTCCTCAGGCCCAGGTTTCTGGTAGAACTCTGCCTTGAGAGGCAGCCTGTGGGAGACACAAAGACAAGAGGAGAGGCAGTTGAGGAAATTACTTCCCCAGTTCCTTCAAGCAGGTCATGCTGGGTCCATGCCATTCTTCCATTAAAGGTGACCACTGCCATCAGTTCTACCTCTCTCTGAGGTCAGGTAATTGTTTCTTCAACCTTCAAGCACAGGGGTGATAATAGTTCCCTGATGTTATTAGCACCAGAGTTCCTCCTCTTACTTTTCCTAAATCTTGCTCACTCTTGTAAAATCTCTTTAATAAATTTTCTTCAAATTACTCAATCTTAAAGTGCTATCTATTCTTTGGGGTAACACTGACCAATACTCATAGGTAAGTTCTGTCAGTTGATCTATTGTTCTATCAATCTGTTGATTTATTTAATGATCCATTATTCATCTAAGATGTTCTTTTGTGAACATTCTTATATACTCAGAGTAAAAGGAGGCAATGTAAAATATCCATGTATACGTGTGTGTGTGTGTGTGTGTGTGTGTGTGTGTGTATACACATATTCTATGCATATACTGCAAGTTTCCTTTCCAAACCAAAGGGTTTTCTAGTATTTGAGAAATAATCCTTATTAGAGGTTTTCAAGTATATTTTAAGTGAAGTTCAACTTCTTTTTTAACCAAATATGTCCCATCATCCCAGATGTGGAACACCTGTAAAAACCTAAACTTATCAGCAAATATACCATGTATGATACATCAAAAAGTTGACTAATTAGAACATTTGAAAATATATACATTTCCATTTGTAAATATAAAATAAATGTAAAGGATATATAGGCTCAATTTTAATGTACCAATGTCAATTTCATTGAAATAGTCACAGAATTTAAAATTTGGAACTTAATGGGTTAATCAGCTGTTTTCTTTCTGTTTCCCTAATGCACATATTTAATAATAGGAGATATTTTTGGTCACTTAATTAACAAATATTTGTTGAGGTTCTATTATATGCTGAAGATAGAGTGTAGAACAGAATATTTTATGAGACAAACAACATCAAGGAGATTGCATTAAGGTAAAGGTAGCTGAAAATATATAAGTAAAGTAACCAATAAATAAGACAATTAAAGTGCCAATAAATGCTAATAATAAAATAAAGTAGGGTAGTTTTAACAGTATATGACTAATAGGCAGGTTGTTTCATGTGGGAACATCTGAAAGCCTTTCCATTAGGAGGAGACAGGAACAAGGACATAAATGGAGGGAAGACAACAAGAGAATAACTCCAAAATTAGAAAGAACCATGAGTACAAATGTCAGGAGATGAGAATGTTCTTAGGTATATTTGAAACACCAAAAATATGCCCTGGTAGAACAAAGTTAACTAGAGGAAGAAGACCAAGAACCTGGGTTGATACATGTCAGATAATGTTGGAATAGCTGGGCCATGCAAAAAAGCTAGATCTTATTCAAAGTGTATTTGGAAGCCACTAGAGACTTTAAGTAGGGGATTATGATAATCTGATTAATCCTTTAGAAAGATCACTCTAGTAGCTATATGTAAAACAGATGCTAAAAGAAGAAGAAAGCATGGAGGCAGAAATCTATATCAGCTGTTATTGCTGTAATCTAGGTAAGAAGTAATAGTTGCTTTGGAAAGACAGGTTGCATTGGAGATAGTAAGGAGTGACTGGTTTCAGGATATGTTTTAATGCTATAGCTGTATGTTAGTCAGCTGTTTGTTGCTATAATAAAATACCTGAGGTAGTTAACTTTACACAGAAAGGAAGGTTTTGAACTTACAGTTTTGTAGGTTCAAAAACATGAAACTTGCATCAGTTCACTTCTGGTGAGGGTCCTCTTGACTGCAGGTGTCACAACATAGAAGATGACAATGATGGAAGCATGAACAACAGCAAATGATCACACCTCTAACAGGAATCCAGAAAGAGTAGATGGGGCAATGCATGCTCAGGATTTATAATGACCCTCTGAGAGAACTAACAAGATGTTGCACAAGATAGCAAAAGCCCCAAGTAACCTAAGAATCTCCCAGTAGCCCCTACCTCTTAAAGTCCATCAGCTCCCACATCATGACACTGGGGACCAAAATCTCAACACATGAACATCTGAGGGGAACACTTGAAACATGTACTTATGGTTTGGATATGTGGTGTCCCCCAAAAGCTCATGTGTGAGAAACAATGCAAGAAGATTTGATGCTAAAGTAATTAGAGTATGAGAGCTGTAACCCAATCAGAGGATTAATCCTCTTGAGTGAATTAACTGGGTGGTAATTGTAAGCAGGTAAGATGTGACTAAAGGAAGAAGGTCATTGGAGTTTAAATGTCTTTGGGCTTTAAATTTTGTCTCTGGTAAGCAGAGCTCTCTGATTTCTGACTGCCATGAACTGAACTGCTTTTTCTCCACCACTCCCTTCCCCCATGATGTTCTTCTACCTCATCTCAGAGCTATGGAGTTGACCAATCATGGACTGAACCTCTGAAGCTGTGAGCCAAAATAAACTTTCCTTCATCTGAGATGTTTTTTTGGTCAAAACAAATGCAAAGCTGACTAAAACACATATCCAAACAGTAACAAGCTGACAGAAGAATTGGATTGATGGAAATTTACAATTAGGAAGACCTCAAAGGTTTTGTCTGGAATAATTGAGTTAATAATGTTGATATTTACCTAAATAGGTGGGCAATAGTTAAGAAAGACAATTTGGACATTTGAGGCAATCAAGAATTCTTATGACTTGATTAGTTGGATATGACAATTAGGTATGAAAAATACTGAGTAGAAAGTTGGGAATACAGGGCACCACAGATTTCTATTCCCTGGATCTGACCCCTTTTAGATAGAGACATAGGGGGTGGAAATGAGCACACAGGGTGACAAGGCTGAAAATTTGATCCTCAGCTTAATGCGTTGTGGACCTCTGGTTACAGGATCTAAGAAAACACTTGGATTCATCTTCTGAAAAGTATGTGAAAATTTACTTCTAATGGAATTCATTCTGACCCCAAATGTGGATGGTTTATAAAATAAATGAGTACTTATAAACTTAAATTCTCTGGTTTCTGTTAATTAACCCCAAGTTAAAATGAATAGACTGCATATCTCACACTGTTCTCTCTGAACTCATCAGAGGCCCCAATTCAGAATCCAATCCTTTCCAGAAATCCTAATCTCTTCATTACCAATGTTATATTAACCCTCAATGTAACATGAGTCTTTAATTAACAATTTGGAAGACTCTTTAATCATTAATCAACAGAAACTTATTGAATCAGGAAGTTCCCAAAGATGAAATGTACTCAGGAGTTGTCTTAGTTTTTTTTTTTTTTTTTTTCTGTTAATAGGACAGGGTAGATCATAGAGAAAAGAGGTTCATGACTGTTCATGATCCTGGAGATAAAGAAGTTCAAGTCTATAGTGCTGGCATTCTCTTGATGTCTTGTGAGGGTCACTTGCTTTGTTAACTTTGTCAAGCCAAGGGACAAGCCAGCACAGGTGAAACACTGTAATTAACCCATTTCTGTGAGGAAAACATTAATTCACAGGTGAGAATTCCACCCCTATGATTCAAACATCTCTAAACATGGTCACAATGAAGAATGGAGGTCCAAGACATGAATCTGAGAGGACGCTCGAACCACAGAAGGAGCCAAAATTCCCCATATCTCAAGGGACCTCAGACATCACCGAATCTGGAACACTCATTGTGCATGCTGAAAATCTGGGACCATTAAGTTCAAATTGCCTTGGATCTCACAATGGAAATAATAGGTGGGTCTACAACCCAGAGCTATCAATTTCTAGCCTAAGGTTATTATCATTATCCTTCCATGTTATTTATTCATCATCCATTTATTACACACTAGCTTAGCTGTTTATTTGTACATATAGAAAATCAAAATAAAATAGTATGGTTCCCATATTTAAGTCAATTAAGTCTAGTATGGGACAGTGTTGAGTAGGAAAATTTTAATATAAGCTATCATAAATAACATAGATGTTGTAATAAAATAATCAACAAAATTACATAAAAATATTGATTGAGGCTCACTCTGTTTTGCAGCTCTGAAAGGAAGTTGAAAACTTTTATATTGAGTCTTAAATAATAAAAAGAAGTTTTCCAGGCAGAAATTTGAGGGAGGAGTATTTCAGAGAGATGTAACATCTTATACTTTAGAGTAAGTAAACCAAAATACAGTTAGGGGAACTGTGAGAAGTGAGATTATGGAAGCAAAGTTGATACAGGACTGATAGATCCATCTATGGAGCTTGGAAACTCTATAGGGGACCAGAAGAAGGTGCAGAACTTTTAAAGTAGGGAAGTAACATGCTTAAATTTATTTTAAAATTGCTTTGGCTATGGTATGCGAATTGAACTGAAGGAAGAGAAAGTACTTGTTAGGTGGTAGCTACATATACACATAGTGTATGATTTTTGACTGTGCGATTGAATTTTGGTAAGTTCTTGAGCTTCTATCATCTGTACCTTCATAGTTTTATTTAAAATCACTTAATGAATCAGGCATGGTGAAGCTCATCTGTATCCCAGCAACATGCTGGGATGCTGAGGCAGGAGGATTACAAGTTCAAGAGCACTCTCAGCAACTCAGTGAAACCCCATCTCAAAATAAAATAGAACTGGGAATATAGGTCAGTGATAAAGTACTCCTGGATTCAATCCCAGTACCCACCCCCCAAAATCACCTAATGAAAACATACTAAGAGCAAAACTTCAGGGTGAATAAGGCATGGCATGAACTTTTTCATCTTTATTGCATGGCACATGGTTGTGACATAAGAGAGATTCAGGGTGGGGAAGGATCAAAATTGGAGGAAGGTAAATGAATTTTTGCAATAAAGAAAATTGAACTTGGAGGGTGATGGTGGAATGAGACTTTTGGAAGTAGAGGAGTTCAAAAGTGCTGACCAGCATGTTTTCTCTCTCTTGTCCACTAAAATGCAAACCAAAGGTAAAGCTTAACATTTGTATTTCTATCATGTCTCCACTATTTCCTTCTTAGAAGTCAGAATAAAATAGGTTCTCTAATAATATTGCCCATCTATATTAAGTCTCTATTAAGCCAAAAATTAGGGTTAAAAACTAGAGGAGGAAAACTCAACAGTTTTGCTGGCATATGATACAAGCTCTGTTCCCATTGAACAAGCACCTGCAAGGACCATTTAGAAAGGAGGCTTGGCTAGCTGAGTTGGAATGCTAAAGTCCTGACATGTACTAAATCTGATTTTTGATATTCAGCCAGTTATCCCTTTGAGGTTTCCAACCAGAGGCTCCAAAAAGAATCCAAAATCACCTTATCTCTGGCCAGTTTGAAGTTCCCTCCAACAGGTAACTTAGATTTATATTTCACTGAACTCTGATTTTAGTTATGCCAGAAATCTATCTCAGATCAGCAACTGGTCAATCAAACAATCAAAACCTACATCATCTATAAAGTTTTGAATTCATTGCAGTCCACTCAACACAGTGGGCAAATGGTCCAATGACCATTGATGCAGTCTTGAAAAGAACAGAAAGCCCCCCTCTGGCTCTTTTCTTGTTTTTTTCCCCCTCTGAAAAGACACTGTTTTCACCTGTTATATATGGCCATGAGCAAGCTCCCAACAACCCAACCAGAAGACCAAAGAAACTAACTGAACCACTCTGCATAAGGAAAGGAGGTGTTGATAGATTTCAGCAAAAAGCAAATGAATTAGGAGAGGACCAGGACAAGAGGGCCTTCTCTTTTAGTTAAAAAATGCATCTGGCCTGTGTCCATGGCTAGATCATATATCTGACACTATCCTCCCCTTTAATGCTTTGCAGATCCAAGGTATATTATCATACCCTAAGCCTGAACTCTCCAGGGAAATTATGTCAAGCCATAACCAAGGAAGTGGGATTGTAAAAATTAGCCAGAGAACCAGTTGTCTGGAATTTTACCTTCAGGGAACAAGAGAGAACACGCTCCAAAAAGTGGCACTGTGAGCCTGAGAATCGTGAATGACTGATCCTGAGCTTTAGGCTCAGGTCTCTGGAAGAATTATGCTTAGCATTTAACACTTTGGTTGACTGGGGCTGGGGGTGGGCTGGGGGGAGGCGTGGAGAAGAAAAGGGAAAAAAACAAATAAAGGAGAGTAGCAGTCTGCTTTATTTTTAGAACTTATCTGTGTACATTCAGGGTGGAACTAAAATTCTCATAAACTAATCTTCCTTGTTTATTATGCACAGACAACCTATTCCTGGTGGGAGCAGGAAACAAAATCACGTTTTACAAAACCTCTGCATCAAATCTGCTGACCTGTGTGGCAATGTTATTTTAAAAGAAGGGTGAAAATCGAGATGAATTCTAGGAAAAAAAAAAAAAGAGAGAGAGAGAGATAAAGCGTCTGCAAAATTCTGAGAAATTTAGCAGGCATTTAGAGGTATTAATTTGTGCTGAGATGCATAGGAAACAGGCATGTGACTTTCACCTGGAAGTCTTTGAGACCACTCATTTTCAAAAGTGAGGTCTTTCTGCTGAGTTGTTTAAAATGTAAGTGGGCATTCAGCAACAACAACTAAGCTTCCAACCACATTTTAAAAGGTCTGCAAAGAAACTGAAAAGTAGAAAAGTCTCATTGTGTCCATGTGACTGAATTTCTTTGTTTGTTTATTTCTAGCCAGGATTTTCATGGAATAAACTTCAAAGTCTTTGCTCACATTTATGGAAAAGCAGAGCACATTCTCCAGCAAACATTATTTCCTGAGCATCAAATGTGCACTTAATGTTGTGCCAGGTGCTGGAGAGAGACTAGGAAAGTAGACCCCAAGTTCATTCTCCTTCAGCCAAATTAAATACACCAAATAAGAGACTCTGTGATACCTTCCTGATCATCATCATGGTGAGATCTCAGACCACTGAGTTAAAGCAGCCTCTTCTACAAGTCCAAATTCTTGATCTGTGTAAATCCCCATAGTTGCATTGTTCTGGCTAAAAATTATGGAAATACATAAACTCAGAAGTTGAAGGAACTTGAATAATAGTTAACATTTATTTCACTCTGATTTCTTGTGTCTGTAACAGAGCTATATACCTTATACTCAATATCTTTAAAATTTTTCATAACAATACCTTCATCTCCATTTCATAAATAAAGAAATAGAACAATACAAAAATGTCATGAATGCTCAAAATTAATAAAAGGTAGAGGTATGGACTTGAATCCAAATCAGTGCACTTCTAAATGTGGGTTGTATTATACATTATTTTTTCGGGATCTGAGAAACCATCATGTCATCAAATCAAAATGCCCAACAAATACAGCGTCATCTTACTAACACTCCCTCCTAATACTCCTCCTCCCCAGCACAACCAAGGTGCTCACTTCCTTCTGAGCAGGTCATTTCATTTTTTAACAATGTTCACTATTATAAAGCATCGATGGTCCCATTGTTTTAAAAGGCAAAATCAACATGGAACTGAAAGAGATGAAATAAATCTAGAAATAACCAGGAACTGCAAATCACAGTCTTTTCCCACTTTCATTAGAATATGTTAGTTCCTATGAATGATCTGTGAAGCTACTGAGGCTACAGCTTTGGAAGATACTCCATTTAGAACAACCTGACATAGAAAATCCAGCAGAGGTGATATTTGCCATGTGAACTGAGTGTACAGAGAGCAGGGTACCCTCAGCTGCCCTTGCAAATGCCTGCCTATCACTGGTGGCAGCAGGATCACAAAACCAAATGTGGCTCAAGACTCTATAGGAATATAATCCTACCAAAAGTCATTGACTAGTACACATATAAAGGATGGAGTCCCGTGATAAAATTCACTACATTGTATATTTTATGATGTCTGTCTATTCCTTTGTTTCCCTCTCTTTCTCCATCTTTGTGTGCCTTCAAAATCAAGATTATCAAGTTACATCTTATATAGGGTCACCAGACATGTGTTAGGACACAGAGTTAAATTGGAATTGCAGATAAACATGCAAAATTTCAATGTAAGAACAGAACAAACTTCCACCAAAAAAATATTTGTTGCTGATATAACTGGGCATTCTGTATTTTTATTACTATTTTGGTGAAACTAATCTATACAATAGCAAATCCATATTTTATCAGGGTATTGTACCTGTGTCTTAAAAATAAGAAGACTCATAGTCTAATTAGAATGACTATTACTAAGAACAGAAACAATAATAGATATTAGCATGGATGTGGGGGAAAAGGCACACTTTTTTACATTGCTGGTGGAGTTGCACATTGGACCAGCCACTGTGGAAAGCAGAATGGGATTCCTCAGAAAACCTGGAATGGACCCACCATTTGGCCCAGTTATGCCACTCCTCAGTTTATACCCAAAGGACTTAAAATTAGCATACTACAGTAATGCAGCCACATCAATGTTTATAGCAGCTCAGTTCACAATAGTTAGATTGTAGAACCAAACTAGATGCCCTTTGACAGAGGAATGGATAAAGAAACTGTGGTATATATACACAATAGAATACTATTCAGCCATAAAGAAGAATAGTATTATGGAATTTGCAGATAATGGATGGAATTGGAGAATATCATGCTAAGTGAAATAAGCCAAGCTCAAAAAACCAAAGGCTGAATATTTTCCCTCATAAGTGAATGATGATACATAAAAGAGGTGAGGGGTAGAGGGTGAGAGAAGAATGGAGGAACTTTAGGTTACATATAGAGAAATGAGAGGGAAGAGGGGGCAGGGTATGAAAAATGGTGGAATGAGACAGACATCATTACCCTATGTACATGTATAATTACAGGAATGGTATGAGTCTACATTGTGTGCAACCATAGAAATGAAAAAGTGTACACCATTTGTGTACAATGAATCAAAATGCAGTCTGTAAAAACAAAAAATAAAAAATAAAACAAATAAGAAGTCTGTGCTGAAGAACTCTTTCTGAATAAAGAAAACCAAAGTATGTTCTACACATTTTTTGAAATTATTTTTATAAGGTAAAGAATTCATTAGTAAGTAGTGAAACTAAATCACCCCTGGATTGGTACAAATTCAGATTTCCATTCCTCAGGTCTCTAATTTGTTATAATTAGTTGTAATGGCAGTAAAATGCATTTTGACCCATAAATAAATGGAGTATAATTTCTCATTCCCCTGGTTATACCTGATGTAGAATCACACTGGTTATGTAGTCATATATGTACATAGGATAATAATGTCAGATTCACTTTACTATCCTTCCTATCCCCACAATCCTCCATCCCTTCACTCCTTTCTACCTAATCTCTTTTTGATGTAAAGGATTTCAATCATAGTAATAATTATGGGCATCACAGGGAACACCATTACTACATTCTCCATTTGTTTCCCATAAAAATCATTGCCACTAACTCCGAATGGTTCAAGTTCATCCTCTATCAACATGGCCTTTTTATTAACTTGTCATTCTCTATGTGGACCAAAAAGCCTCCATAAATCCTGAAGATGTACTTTAGACAGAGTTCAGTGCCTGGTATAGTGGAGCGTCCTGACGAAGACACCTGGGCTGGAATCAGAAGTTTCTAGAAATGAAATTGATTTTCCTTCCTTCAGAATTTACAACTTCTGTCTGGGGATAAAGTTGCTAGATTAAGCAAAGAAACTGCTGAGTACCCAGTTAAATTTGAATCTCAGATAAACAACAAATAATGGTTTAGTATAAATGTATCTCATGTAATGTATCGGATGTCCTCCTTATATTTAAATATTATTCACTGTTCATCTGAGATTCAAATTTCACTGGCAATCTGGATTTTATCTGAAAACCTACCTGAAAACACAGGTAGAGGCTTTCTATCTTTAACAATGATATATGAAAGATTTGAGATTAAAACAAAACAAGAAAAAAAAAAAGATCAACAAAGAAACAGAAACATTAGCAGGAACAGGAGCAACAATCCTACAAAAACTTGCCTGCGGAGACTTCCTTTAAGAAAACTGAAAAGTTTCCAAGGTTGTCTCTCAAAAATAATGCTCCCTGCTATGGTTTGAATATGTCCCCTTCAAAATTCAAGTGTTATCAACGTGACGGCATTAGGAGATGAATAGGTCCTGAAGGCTCCTCTACTCCTGAATAGGATTAATACTCCTATACAAGAGCCTTCATGCAGTGGTTGGTTAGCTTGCTCTTCAAACTTCCACCACATGAGGATGCAGCAGGAGGGCCCTTATCAGATACTGGCACCTTGGCCATGATCTTCCAACCCTCTGGAACTCTGAGTAAATACATTTCTATTCTTTATAAATAACCCAGCTCAGGTATTCTGTTATAGCAACTTAAACAGGCCAATGCATACTCACATGCAAAACTATTGCATCTACACTCAAGGCTTCTTATGCTTTCTGAAAGTTGTGAAACATACCCAAGGTCCCCTGTAGCCTATTCCTACCCTCACCTTGATCCATTTTTTTGGAGGTACTTGAAGTTTACACAGTTCTAAGATATTCTCTAAAAAAAGTAATTATATATTCATACATATACACACATATGAGCATATATTAAATATACAAAATATGATTTTAAATTAGGTTATAAAATCAATGATTCTTACAATTAGAAATACTAATTTAGAAAATTTGAACATTGACAAATTCCATGAGTATTATACAATCAAATATATTAATAAACTGCTTGACATAACTCTATAATACATTTGTTGACTGCATCCACTTTGATCAACAATTCAGAGGACAATAATTTGGTAACATCACTTTTTATAGAAAGAATAGAAAGACAATCTTGTTCTTTATTGAGCATAAATAATTTGAACATTTTAAATTGATATTTGAGGATGGCTGCCAAGTTTGCAAAAACTTCTCTCAAGTTTTCTTCTTCATATGTAAGTTTTTAAGGAACATTAAGTTTGCTCATACAGTGGCTGATCTAAATAATCTTTGAATTAATATACTCACTCATTGACAACTATCCTCTGCACATCTGGTGCCAGGTACTCAGGACATAGACATAGAGAGACAAGACCTGCAACCCTGTACCTTGGTGCCTGATGCTGGATAATTGGCACAATAGCTAGTGGCACTCATTTTTTCATCTGACCTAGCACCCTTGTATTATTAGTTAGATGAGTATTGTAGATGTTACATCTTGGAATTGGGATTGTAGGCTCTTGGGGAAAAGAAGTCACAAGTTTCAATCAGAGGTTCCTCTCTATGCTTAATATAGAGCTATTAATGTTCAAAATGCATGCCTGTATGTATATATTCCACCACAACACAGTAGAGTTATTGTTTCCTCTTAGCGTGTCTCCATTTCAATAATCAGTATAGTGGTCAGGTTTCCATCACAGCATGAATGTAGAGGTAAAATTTCTGGATTAAAGTCCCCACTTTTCACCTACAGCTGTGCATTTCACCTCTCCAATCCAGTTTCTTCATTTGAAGAATGGAAGGCTGAAATCGATAATAGTCTCCCAGCATTCATTCCAGGATATGGTGAGAAGCTTTCAGATCTGGGATTCTGCATTATATAAATGATCATGCTTACATTTATTTTTCAGGTATGCTTTCTTCTAATGATAGAAAAATAATTTCTGATACATCTTGGTACTATTAGCAAATCAAAAATATGCTCCCTTTGCATTTCATATTGCACAGAACAATGAGGGAGAGAAGAGGTAGCTACTGAAATGTTGAGGGAGCATTGCAGAAGAAATGAAAACCAGAGAGATCCAAAATGGCAGACTAGAGGGAGGCTGCATTCCTTGTTGCTCCATAACTCTGGTTTCAAGCAGAGGATATCTGTTTCTCAGTGAGGCAGATTTTGCTGCTTATCAATCCCCTGCTGTTTACCCCATTTGTCTGCTGTGATCACCTGCTGTCTGCCAGCATATCAACGCCTTTGTTGACTGCAGATTGCTCACTGTCAGGTGTCTATCATCGGTCATTTGCCTGCCTCTCTCCTGTACATCACCTGCCTTACACTTATCTATCACCCAACCCACAAGGTTCACCTCTCGATCTTCAGACAACAAGTCAGCAAACTGATCGCCGACCCCCAGTGGAGCACCAGTTGCCTGTTGTTGCCTGGAAGTTCACTGTTACAGTACCTGCAGGTTTGATTACATGTGGCTGCTGCCATTTTGAGACAACAGCCAGGCCCTGTAGGTCCTCTGGCTGGACTGACTGAGCCCCGACTCCAGGATACTTCAGCCCAATTGATCACTCCCTGCCTCTGGGGCCCTCACATTGACTGACTGCTCCCTGCTGCCAGGAACCCCAGACCAACTGACTGTGCCCTATCACTGGGAACCCAGACTGACTGATTGCACCCAGCTTCCAGGATCCCACAACCACACCAAACACACCGGACCTCCAGGACCCCTGCCAGACCAACCGCATCCTGACTCCAGGACCACCCACTGACCATGTCCACCCCTGAGTTGCAGCTCCCCACTTGCCAACACACTTCGAAGCCAGAGCGGCCATCTTGGATAATCCTGGAAGCCATAGCTCCAATCTTTGGGTGGGGCAAATCTCATACTGAGATGCCTGCTGGAGGCTTGAAACTCACTGTCAGGTACCTCGCATGCATCAGGCTCCTGAACACTGGGAGGCTTCATTAGTATATGACTGTTATACTGTAGATTTTCTTTTTTCTCTTTTTAAAAAAATTAAGTTTTTATTTCTTTCCTTTTCTTCCTCGCTTTTCCTTTTGTTTACCTGTTCCCTCAGAGTCTCTCTCTCCCTTTTTCACATGCTAATATCCAATTTCTTTTGATTACACTCTCACCCTTCCTATTTTCTAGAACTTCTGTATATTCTTTTCTTATCCCATTAACAGCCACATTCTGCATCACTCTGCATCCTCTTTGTCCTCCATTAGAAACTGCAGACCTTATTGCAAACCTATTTGTTATACCAAAGATAATATTTGAACTCATTTTGTTTACTGTGACAATTTTGATATTGTCCCCATAGGGGCTATTTGGTCTGGGATAGCATAGTGTCTGATTTGGGCACTGGTAATATTGATCTCCACTTAAAATAGGATTTTGGAAACCTATAGGGCCAATATAAGCCTAGTGGGGAATATGCAATACCCCAGATCCTGCACTGCTAGAGGGGAAGATACATGAACAACATGAAAAACAAGGGAAGAAAATGATCCAAACAAATCTAGATTCTATATTAATAGAATCCAATGACAGTATGTTAGAAGAAATGTCAGAAAAACACTTCAGATTATACATGATTAAGATGATTCACAAAGCAAAGGATGAGATTAGAGAACAAATGCAGTCAATGAATGATAATACCAATAAGCTGAAAGAGCACCCGCAGGAAGCAAAAGATCATTTCAACAAAGAGATAGAGATTCTCAAAAAAAAAAAAAAATGGAAATCCCTGAAATAAAAGAAACAATAAACCAAATAAAAAAACTCAATGGAAAGCATCACCAAAAGACTAGACCACTTGGTAGACAGAACCTCAGACAATGAAGACAAAATATTTAATCTTGAAAATAAAGTTGCCCAAACAGAGAAGATGGTAAGCAATCATGAACAGAATCTCCAAGAACTATGGGACATCATGAAAAGACCAAATTTAAGAATTATTGGGATTGAGGAAAGCACAGAGATACAAACCAAAGGAATGAACAACCTATTCAATGAAATAATATCAGAAAATTACACAAACCTGAAGAATGAAATGGAAAATCAAATACAAGAGGCTTACAGAACACCAAATGCACAAAATCACAACAGATCCACACCAAGTCACATTATAATTAAAATGCCTAACATTCAAGATAAAGATAGGATTTTGAAGGCCACGAGAGATAAGCATCAAATTACATGTAGGGGGAGACCAATATGGATAGCAGCCAATTCTCGACCCAGACTCTAAAAGCTAGAAGGACCTGGAACAACGTATTTCAAGCTCTGAAAGAACATGGTTGCCAACCAAGAGGCCTCTACCCAGCAAAACTGACCTTCAGATTTGAAGATGAAATAAAATCCTTCCATGATAAACAAAAGGTACAAGAATTTATAAATGGAAAGCCTGCACTTCAGAATGTTCTCAACAAAATATTCCATGAGGAGGAAATGAAAAACAACAATGTAGGTCAGCAAAGGGAGGAACTACCTTAGAGAAAAAACACTCAAAGGAGAAACCAAGCCAACTTAAAAACCAAAACTAAGCCAAATGACTGGGAATACAAATCATTTCTCAATAATAACTCTGAACATTAATGGCCTAAACTCATCAATCAAAAGACATAGACTGGCAGAATGGATTAAAAAGAAAGAACCAACAATGTGCTGCCTTCAAGAGACTCATCTCATAGAAAAAGACATCCACAGACTAAAGGTGAAAGGATGGGAAAAAACCTAGCATGCACATGAACTCAGTGAAAAAGCATGGGTTTCCATCCTTATATCAGATAAAGTGGACTTCAAGCCAAAGTTAGTCAGAAGGGATAAAGAAGGACATTTCATACTGCTTAAGGGAACCATAAATCATGAACACATAATGATAGTAAATATTTATGCCCCAAACAAGGGTGTATCCCTGTACATCAAACAAATCCTTCTCAATTTCAGGAATCACATAGACCACAACACAATAATTCTGGGTGACTTTAATGCACCGCTGTCACCACTAGATAGATATTCCAAACAAAATCCAACCAAACAAACCATAGAACTCAATAACACAATCAATAACCTAGACTTAATAGACATATACAGAATATCCCATCCATCAACGTGTGGTTTCACTTTCTTCTCAGCAGCACATGGAACCTTCTCGAAAATAGCCATATGTTATACCACAAAACAGCCCTTAGAAAATGCAAAAAAATAGATACTACCTTGTGTTCTATCAGATCATAATGGACTGAGAGTAGAAATCAATAACAAAATAAAAAAGAGAAATTACTCCAACACCTGGAGACTAAATAATATGCTATTGAATGAAACATGGATAACAAAAATCATCAGGGAGGAGATAAAAGAATTCTTAGAGGTCAATGAGAATGATGATACAACATATCAAAATCTCTGGGACACTATGAAAGCGGTACTAAGAGGAAAATTCATTGCATGGAGCATGCATTCCAGAAAAGAATGAAAAGTCAACAACTAAATGACCTAACATTACAGCTCAAAGTCCTAGAAAAATAAGAAGAGAATAACAGCAAAAGTAGCAGAAGTCAGTCTTAGGATCAGACTTCCTTAAGAGGACTCCCATAGCACAAGAAATAAAAGCAAGAATCAATAACTGGATTCAAACTAAATAGCTTTCTCTCAGCAAAGGAAACTATCAGAAATATGAAGAGAGAACCTACAGAGTGGAAGAATATCTTTTCCTCTCTTACTTCAGATAGAGCACTAATTTTCAGAATATATAAAGAACTCAAAAAACTCTACACGAAGAATACAAATAACACAATCAACAAATGGGCTAAGAATATGAACAGACACTTCACAGAGGAAGATCTACAAGCAATCAACAAACATGAAAAAATGTTCACCATCTTTAATAATAAGAGAAATGCAAATCAAAACTACACTAAGATTCCATCTCACCCCAGTTAGAATGACGATTATCAAGAATACAAGCAAAGATGGGTGTTGGAGAGGATGTGGAGTAAAAGGTACACTCATACATTACTGGTGGGGCTGCAAATTAGTGCAGCCACTCTGGAAAGCAGTGTGGAGATTCCTTAAAAAACTTGGAATGGACCTACCATTTGATCCAACTATCCCACTCCTCGGCCAAAAATCAGCAAACTACAGAGATACAGCCACATCAATGTTCATAGCTGCTCAATTCACAATAGCCAGACTGTGGAACCAACCTAGATGCCCTTCAGTTGATGAATGGATAAAGAAACTGTATATATATACATACAGTGGAATATTACTCAGCTATAAAGAATAATAAAAATTATGGCATTTGCAGGCAAATGGATGAAATTGGAGAATATCAGGTTAAGTGAGATAAGCCAATCTCAAAAATCCAAAATGCAAATGATCTCACTGATAAGTGGATGATGACATATAATGGGAGTTGGAAGGGGGACAAGAATGGAGGAAGGAGGAACTGTAGAGGGAAAAGAGAGGTGAGAGGGGTGAGGGGGAAGGTAAAAATAACAGAATGAATCAAACACCATTGCCCTATGTAAATGTATGATTATGCAAATTGTATGCTGTTACTCCATGTACAAACAGAAACAACATGTATCCCATTTGTCTACAATAAAATAAATTTAAAAAAAAGAAAGAAGTGAAAACTGAGAGTTAACTAGAGCAGTAATTTAGTGACTCAATGGTGATAAAATCACTTTCATATCTTAGCAATGACTAATTCCCAGAATTGGGGCATTCACGGGTTTAATTTGGGGAGCTACTCTTTTTAAAAAACTTCATTGGTCATTCCCATGAATAGCCATGTTTGAGAATGACTGGTATACATAGAGGGCATGTATGGATCCCTGGTAAGATGCAGAAATGGGTGATAATTTCTTCCTCTTCATCATCTCATGCCTTCCACTCTCAGAAAGATACATCCAAAACTATCAACTCCAGTTCTGTCTAATTTCTTCATTCCTGTTTTTTATATTCTAAGCACCTAGAAAATGCAAGAAAATGAAAAAAAAAAGTTTAGAGATGGAGGCAAAGTTGGCCTTAACCCATCCATTTAACCATTCAGTTATACCTTTCATCACATGCAGAAAAAAATTGTCACACACGGGTGCTCATCATGTAACTGCTCAGGCATCATTCTGGTAATAAGTCTGGGTTTTTGAAAATGCTCCATGCAACCACCAAAACTGTTTTTCTAGAGGTTTTTAATGCGTTCCATTTCCCTACACCCAGTGACATTCAATTCTCATGATATCTGTCAATTTGACTGTATTCAGCAAAACTTATTGCCCATCCTTGCTGTGGCTCTTCCTCCCATGCTGCCAGAATACTGCATCCTCCAAACACACTACCTCCTTACTAGATCTTCCTCCCATTTGACCTTTGAAGTTGGAACTCTTAAGTCTCAACCTTGACCACTTTCTTCCCTATCTATGCTTTCTTGAGCTTCATTTATCCCACATCTGAATAAATGATCACTCCATACCTGATCTTTCCCAACTTCTTTTGGAGCTTAGGCCACATCACTAGGTTAACCTGCATGCTAATCAAGCCATCTGGAAAATAGGGCATGTTTTAAATTCCATGTCTATGACAAGGATCCAGAACTAACATCTCCCACCCCACCCTTTCCCAGTTTAGAACATGACATCTTTACACACTTTGTAGCTTAAGAAATACAACAGGACATTCCTGCCATTTTCATTTTTGTCTCTACTTTCTTATTTACTTTTCACCAAATCTTTCTGACTGTTGCTTCCTACATACCTCTTTAAACTATTTCTTTTCTACCATCATCAGCCACACACAAGCAACAGCCATCATTCACCAACAGCTATCTTTGCTTCCCCTCATTATGCCCCCAATCTTGCCCCTATTCTCCATGAAACAACTAAAAGATACACTTAAAGCCTTAAATCACATTCTATCCTCTATTTAAAAGGCTTAAACTTAATGATTTCCTTGGATACTAAATTATATACAATTCATGATATAAATCTTGAGGCCTCCATTGGCCTAGATCCCACTTGAGGTTTTCAGTCTTACCTCCTACAACTTGAGCCCCCTCTCCTTGCACTGATAGCCACATCATCCTTCCTAAAATTCCTTGAATTCACCAAGATCTTTAATGTTCACTCTGTCAGAAATGCTTTAACTTCTTTCAGGAGTTAACCTCTCCTCATTCTTTAAGTCTTGGAAATAATAGTGCTTCCTTAGAGAAAACTCTTCCAACATAGAGCATAAACCTCTGTCCCTCTATCAATGGACAGCACGTCTACATTCATATTTTTATATGTGGAATTATTTATTTAATGGACATCACCCACTTCTGATAGACTCCATAAAGTATGAAACCTATCTGCTTGCATAACACCGTAAAGTCAACAGGCAACCATCACTAAGCACCTGATGAATATTTATGATACAAATGAACTAATATAGGAATGGAAAGAGAGCCATGATACATATTTTGCTCTATTTCACAGTGTTGTATGTTTGACTTGCATTTTAATGTTTTGGTGAGTTTTCTTCCCATCTGGAATAGTTCTCCCAGGTCTAATTATACCTGAGCTTCCCCAGCTTCTTTTGCAGCTCTGGCCAAGTCACTAGGTTTCTCTGAATGTTAATCAAGCCATCTGGAAAATAGGGCATGAAATTGTATGTCCCCTGACTGGCAGCAGATGCAGCAACTGAGCTGAGCTTTGTTTCCTTTTCAAGTAACTAATTGCACACATGGTATAATAAGGAAAAAACATTATGAATCAATTAGGCTATTACAGCAACATTGTGTTCCTTCAATAGAGAGCTAAGCCTTGTGCTAGGAAATGGGAGAGAGAAGCACCTGATTCTCCTTGCAGTGGCTTTGAATAAGTTATTTACATCATTATATTTAATTGTCTTGCCTCTGATCCAGTTTACCAGGAAGATTAGTTACTGGTATTTGTTAAGGAGTTTGATTTCCTGAGTTTGAAGAAGGAATATTGCTGAAGGAGGAGCGTGGACTAAAAAAAGTATCATTAACATAAAACACTCATACAAGTGTTCGATGTTTAATAGTGAAGGTGAGAGCTGGTTGGTATATTGGACTGGGATACAGAAGCAAGGGAAAACAAAGTCACAAGGTAGCTGTGGAGTTGGCAATGTCCCCAAATGCCCAAGGCTTGAGAGCATAATAATAATAATAATTTGAGCATAATAGAAATCAGGTAGAGACTGGGTTTAGGCTGCAGTTAGAGAGGGAGACTGGAGCAGGGATATTGTAAAAAGTACTTAATATTCTCTATGTCTCCTTTCTTCTCTCTGCTTTAGCTTGTATGGAAATTGCATCTAAAGAGAAAATATCTAAATGTGCTTCTGAAGCCAAAAATCTTGATTGTTTTAGTCCATAGAGGAAAGGGAAGATCAAAGGAAAAGAGTCAGAACTTTTATTAAACATAATTTTTCTAATTAGGTAAATAAAGATTTTAGAAGAAGCCTCTGAACACAATTGTTAATTGTTTAATTTGTAGAAAAATTGCAAAACTAGTCTGGATAATTTGGATGTGCATATTTCCAGCAGGACTAAAGTTATTTGAAAGTGATTTCAGATATTTAGTGACAAACTTTTCTATAATTATGCCATGTATTAATTTTCTATCATCAAACAGTTATCTTCAATCCTGGCTGCTCATTAGAATGACATGGGAAACTTATAAAACTTAGCAGTGTCTCCAGGATCTTTGGAGGTAGGACCTAGGCATTGATAATCTTTAAAATTTCTTCCCCTCATTCTATTATACAGCAGATTGAAGAGCAGGAAACCATGAGTTCTTAAAAGCAGGAATCTAGATATATATGCATATATTATCTATTTTGGCCCCAGGTGTCTGGTGTATGAGATCTCAGTTTACTATAGCAATTTAACTCTATGAAATTGAATCATCTGTTTGAAGCCGTTCAGAGAAAGAGGGGGCATCTGGTACATAAGTTCATTTGGACTTGAAGGACCATGTACTAAGTAAGCATCTTCTCATATCTCTCAGCCCCTAGCACAGAGTCTAGCATATAGAAGTCCCTCAGTAAGTACCAGGTTGCTGATGAAGTTATCCAGAGCATTAGAAACAGTTTGACCATTTCTATGCTTAAATTCCACAAAAGTCTTGTTATACAGTACATATTGTTTAGGTAAATGTAACCCTGGTCAGAAGCAGAGCCCCCAGAAACCTGAGCAGACATTCCATATCAGCTTCCTTCTAATATTGCCCTCCTCAGTGTTTATCTGGGGGTTTCAGAACCACAACTGCTGTCTTTCTGTAGATTCAAGCTTGGGTCCCTGGGAGTGGGGGTTGGAAAACAATGACTGCTTTGGTTGTTGGGTGATATCCAGTGCCACTTTGTGCCTCTTGCTGCAAATTTAATCTCATTTCCTGTGAGCTGTCCCTCAGGGCTGGAGCTCCCAACACCATCCAGGGGCTTCAGGGGCACCTGCAAAACAATCTGGGTTCTGACCTTGGTGTCACTGGGCCCATAAATCACATAAGGCAGAGAGAGTGCTCACCATTCAAGAGGTGGCCTAGAGACACAATGGAATCAGGGAGCAGAAGACAGAAAATGATGAGGTGAGGGGCAGGGAAGGAAAGGAAGGTTGTACTGAGGAAGAATGAAAGACAGATGAAGCTTTTGATTCTTTGCAGAACGAACTGCTTTCTAGACGTCAGAGGGTTATCATGAGGTGGAAATGGCAAGAGGTTTGTTTGAGGGCAGGGATGTCAAGTTGATATTTTATCATAGTGATATTACTCCAGTTTATTATTCCCTGTAAACAACTTTTGAGTGTGTGTGTTGGGGAGGGAACTCTCTTCACAATAGATTAACCAGTTAACAGTTGAGAAATGGAAAAATCTCAGTTGTGACTCCTTACACTTAACAAAGAACTGAAAAACATATTCATTCATTCATCAGTCCGTCAATAGACGCTTGCAAGCTACATCTGCATGCCAGTCATTGGGCTCAATGTTGGAGATAGAGCAGCCCAAAGGACCAGCATTATCCCTGGTCTTACAAGCTTACATTCCAGTGGATAAATAGAGACACTGAAAAAAAGGTACATTGTGAGGGATGTGGGGAGAAAAACATAAAAACATGTATTATATCATTTTTTTAAAACACAATTCTCATTTTTAGTTTTCATTATTTTATTTTTATGTAATTGACAAATAAAAGGTATGCAAATTTAATGGTAGAGTATAAGTATTCCTTGATAATCAGATCAGGGTACTTAACATATTCATCATCTCATTTATCCTTTGAAAATATTCAAATATTGCTCAGCCACAAAAAAAATAA
>NC_062223.1:20634952-20712049 GCF_902686445.1 Sciurus carolinensis | reverse complement strand
AATCTACCCATGTCAGTATTTGATGAATATCCAGACAAATTGATATTGATGAATCTACCAACATGTCAGTATTGATGAATCTATACCAGCAAATTGATATGATAAATCTACTCTGTTGAGTTGATATCAACCAATCTAATATGAAGAATTTATATTGACAAACTGATATCAAACAATCAAACCTGATGTGTCAATACTGACAAATCTACACAGATGAACTGATATCAATGAATACCCAGACAGGTTGATATTAACTAATATACCCAGATCAGTCAATATCAATGACTATACATTGTCAAATAGTTTTCAAAAAGTTCATATTAATGAATCTACTCCAGTGGGTCAATATAAATGAAACTACTTGGATGAATGCATATCAATGAATCTAACTGCACCAGTTGATATCAATGAATCTACATCAATGATTGATTCCAACAAATCAATACTGATAAATCTACACTGACTAGTTGTTATTTATGAATCTACATAGATGAGTTGACATCAATGAGAGTATATCCAGTTTAGTCAATAGCAGAGACTCACAATGACTGCTTGATATTGACAAATCTACATGAACTTATGAATATTGAAGAATCTACCATGCCCACTTAATATTGACAAATGTATACAGTTGAGTTGGAACTGACAAACATATTGATAAATTGATATCAAAACATTAAAATTGAGAACCTTTACAAGTTGATATCAACTAATATACCCTGTCAAGTCGATATTGACAAATCTACCTCAAAATATCGATATCATCAAATCTACACTTGCTAGTAGATATCAAGGACTATAACCCAAGAAGTCATAATTGATGAATCTACACTGATGGGTTGATGTCAATGTAAGTATGCAGGTGAGAAGATATTGACAAATCTACCCCATCAATATTGACATATCTACACTGAAGAATTGATATTAACAAATCAACATCAGGCAATCTACCCTGATGGGTAGATAATTATGAATCTATATCTTCAATATTATATGAATGAATTTACATATTTGAGTCAATATTGACAAATCTAGACCAATGTTTTGACACTGAAGAGTCGACAATGATGAGTCAAAGTTGATGGATATGCCCAGCTGAGCAATTTCAGTGAATCTATCCTGATGAGTTGATTTGAAAATATCTACACCAATTATTCAATATCAACAAATCTACAACAAAGAGTCAATATCAGCAAATCTACCCCACATGTCGGTATTGACAAATCTACTTGGCAGAGCCAGTATTGATGAATGAATCCCAAGTGTTTGGTACTGATGAAACTACATCTACTAATTGATACTGACAATTCATATCTGATGAATCAACTCTGAAAGTTCAATATCAATGAATCTATACCAATAAGTTGATATGGATAAGTCAACACCTATGGGTTAATGTCAATCTACCCCATTCAGTTGATAAAAAAAATCTAACCCACTGAATTGATATGGACAAATCTACACTGAAGAGTCAGTATTATTTAATCTACCCTGACAGGTTGATATCAAAGGACCAAAGAATCATCAATATCAATGAATCAACACCTACAGTTTATATTGATGTATAGACCTCAAATCATAATCAATGAATCTAACCCAATGGGCCAGTATGGACAAATCTACAGAGAAAAGTCAGTATTGATGGATATGCACTGAAGAGTCAATATTGATGAATCTATCCAAATGTGTTGATATCATCAAATCTATTCTGACCATTCAAAATTGACAAATCTATACTGAAGGGCCAATATTGATGAATCTATCATAATGGGTCAATATCAATGTATATACTCAGAGGAGTTGATATTGAAGGATCTATACCAATGTGTCAATATCAACAAATCTACATTGTTGAATTGATATTGACATATCAATATTGATAAATCTATCCTGATGAATTTGAATCATTGAATCTATGTCAATGAGTGAATATAAAGGAATCTTCTCCATCAAGTTTACATTGACAAATTGAAGTAACAGGTTGATATCAACAAATCTACACTAAGCATCGATGTTGTTGAATCTATACTGAGGTCATTATTGACAAATTTACCCTGTCAAGTCTATATCAACTAATCTACTCTGAAGATTCAATATCTATGAACCTACACCAAGAGGTCAATATTGAGGAATCTACCATGATGAATTAATATTGATGAATCTACCCCAATGTGGAATTATTGCTGAATTCACACCAAGTCAATTTTGACAAATCTAAGCAATCAAATTGATATCAATGAATCAAACTATCCAAGTTGATATTGAGGAATCCATCAATTTGGGTCAATGTGAACAAATCTATCCAGATGAATCAATATTGATGAATCTACACCAAAGGGTTTATATCAATAAATCTACCCCAACAGGTAGATAGCAATGAATCTAGCCCTACAGGTCCATATCAATGAATCTACACTGATGGGTTGATATTGATAAATCTACATAGACAAGTCAATATTGATACAATATCAATAAATATAATTCAACAAGTTGATATTGATGAATCTACACTGTTGAGTAGATTTTGACCAAACTAAACAATTGAGTTGGTATTGACAAATCTATCTCAGTCAATATTGACAAATTTACCCCAATCTGTCAATATTGATGAATCTACCCCTGTGGACTGACACTGATGAATCTATGTTGATGGATTGATATCAATGAATCTACACCAACAGGTCAATATTGATAAATGGATCCTGAAAAGTTGATATCTATGAATCTCCACTCATAAATAGATATTGACAAATTGTCCTACTTGATCTGATATAATCAATTCTACCATGATGGGTTGATGTTGATGAGTCTACACCACTGAGTTGGTATTGATGAACCTACCATGATGAATCAACATTGACTAATCTACACCATCAAGTGAATATTGACAAATATATATTGACAATCTGATATCAATACATCAATATCTAGGAATCCAACCTGAAGAGTCAATATTGATCAATCTACACTGACAAGACAATTTTGAAAAATCTACACCAAGGGGTCAATATTGATAAATCCAACAACCAGAGTTGATATTGAAGAATCTACCCTGATGTGTCAATATTGACCAATCTGCATTGACAGGTTGATAATGATGCATCTACCATGATGTGTGGGCATTGACAATTCTACACTGGCAAGTGGATATTAATGAATCTATACAGAAGGGTCGATATAGATGAGTCTACCCAAAAGATGGTTATCAATGGATATTTTTTGATGGGTCTATATCTGTGAATCTACCCTAATGTGTCAATATTTATTAATGTATCCCTATGGGTCAATATCTTTGAATCTACCCCTTCAGGTCAATATTGAAGAATCTACCATATGTCAATATCAATGAATCTACCCTGATAGATTAATATTGATGTATCTACCCTTACAAATCAGTATGAAAGAATCTCATTTGATAGGTCAAATTCCATCAAGCTACACCAGTGGGTCAGTGTTGACAAATCTACACCTTCGAGATGATATCAGTGAATTTACACCAACTGGTAGATATTGATAAATCTACATCATCAAGTCAATAACAACAAATCTACATTTGGGGCAATGTTCACAAATCTACATCAACAGGTCAATATTGATGAATCTACAGTGTTGAGTTGATATCTACAAATTTACTGTTATGGGTTGATATCAACAAATCTACACCAATGAGTCAATACTGATGAATCTACCACACAAATCAATATCAATACACCAATATCGATGAATCTACCCTAGCGAGTCTATTTCAAAAATCTAACCAGTTGAGTCAATATTGATGATACTTCACTGACAGGTTGCTATCAATGAATCTACACTTTCAAGTTGATATCTATGAATCTACCCCAATGGGTCAATGTGTATGCACCTATTGCATCAAGTCCATATGGACAAATATAACCCTTTGAGTCAATATTAAAAAATCTGAAGTTCAATATCAATATCAACAAATCCACATTGACAAATCAGTAAGGACAGTATCAATGAATCAACCTGTTAAGTCATTATCTATGAATCTACACTAATGAGTTGATATTGATGAGTATGCCTACTTGAGTTTATATTGTGGAATATACCATGACAGGTCAGTTGCAACACATTTATCCCATCAAGTTGATATGGACATATCTACCCCTTGCAGTAGATATTAATAAATCTACCCTGAAGAACCAATACAAATTAATCTACACCTCCAGATCAATATCAATGAATCTACTATTAAGGGTGAATATCAATGAATCTACACTGATGGGTTAATACTGGTGAATCCCCCCATCAAATCAAAATGGACAAATCTACCCTTAGAGTTGATATTGACAAATCTACCCCTTTGATTCAATCAATATTGACCAATCTACCCCAAAGAGACATTATTGATGAATCTACCTAATAGGTTGATATGAATGAATATAGCTGATGGGTGGATATCAATGAATCTACCCTGCTGGGTGGATACTGGTGAATCTACCTCTATGGTTTGATATCTATGAATACACCCTGATGTGATGATATTGGCAAATATACCCCAACTGCTGATTAATCTACATTGACCAATCAATATTAATGAATCTGCAAGTTGATATTAACACATCTACTCCAATGAGTTGATAATGAATTGACACCAAAGAGCTGATATTAATGAATATACACTGACCAGTTGATATTAATGAATCTACACAAAGGGAAAATATCAACAAAACTACACCAACCAGTTGATATCAATAAATCTACCCCACATGGTCATGGTGAATCTATACTGACCAATCATTATGGATGAATCTATACCAATGAGTTGATCTCAAAAGATCCAAATTGATGAATCAATATTGACAATTGATATCAACAAATCTACAGTTATGTGATGAAATTGACAAATTTGCACTGATGGATTTGCACAGATGTTTTCACGTGATGAATCTACCCAGTTGAGTCAATATCAATAAATCTACAATGATGTCACAAAACTGATGAATCTCCAAAATTTGATATTCATGAAACTGCACTTGATCAGTACCAAAAAATCTTCCCTGTTTATTCAAATTTGATGAATCTACAGTGTTGAGTAAAAACTGATAATCTACACTGAAGCATCTACACCAATAGTCAATATCAAAAAAATGCACACCAATGAAACAATTCAACAAATCTACCTCATCAAGGTGATATCAGTGATATCACCATGATGAGAGAATATTGACAAACCTACTCTAACAAGTTAATATTCATGAACCTATCCTAAAACCAATATCAACAAATCTATACCAATGACTCAATATTGATGAATCTACCCCATCACGTCGATGTCAAATAAGCTACCCTTACCATTTATTATTGAGGAATGTGCTCTAACCAGTTATTCCTCGCAAGTGGCTCCTATATCTTACAGAATGTTTGGGGTAATAGAAAGGTCTTTTGCTCTAATAAGAACACTTACTGTATCTGTTGTGTAGCTTCAAGTTTGAGGGTGATCATGAGGAAGATCAAACCCTGATGAAAACCTTGGAACTTTCCAATCCCCACCTAAGTTGAAGAAAGAAGCTGGAGATTGAAACAATGCCCATTAGCACTAAATGAATTAGTCTACACAAATATCTGCACAAGAAGTGGTCAAGGAGTTTTTGAATTGCTGTACACAACCAAGCATAAGGATAGTGTTGCACCCCAATTCCATTTAGACAGATTCTGTTGCCCTGGGGGCCCTTCTGGACCTCATCCTGTGCAACTTTTTATTGGACCATAATTATGTCTTTCCTAGAATGTTATCAAAGGTGCACCATACAGCATGTTATCTCTTCAGTTGGTTTTATTGCACTTAGCCACACAATAGAGGATGCATCTGTGTTTCTGTGTAACTTTGTGGTTTATTTCTTTCTATTGTGAATTGGTTGTTCATTCCGCTACTGAAAGGTATTTGAATATCTTATCTAAGTATATATAGATCTAACAGGCATAATTGCATGGTAGTTTTGGTTAGGCATGCTTTTTCAAAGCACGTTTCCAAATGCAGTTTAATTTTGGGCACAGAGTTGGGTCAAAGATTAAACTTGCTTTGCCTTAGAAGGCACTGGCACACTATCTTCAAAAATGGCTGCATCATGTGTCTTTCCAGCAATGCCTGAAAATGCTGGTGTTCCATATCCTACTTTTTCAATGTAATGACTTCTTAGACTTTACAGTGCTAATTGCAGTGCCAAGCTACCTTACTATTGCTTTAATTTATGATTTTCTAGCATGATAAGATAGTGGGCATCATCAAGTATAACTATTTTCTGGTTTTATACTTTCTATTTCAGTTGTTTGGGCACTGGAGATTGAACCCAGGGATGAGTAATCACTGAGTTTCATCCCTACATCTTTTTTTGTTCTTGTTTTGGTATTTTTGTTTGAGACAGTGTCTTCATAAGGCTGGTCTAAAATTTACAATCCTTCTGCCTCAGACTTTTGTGTAATTGGGATCATAGGTATGCAACACTTCAGTTGGAAAATAATGTTAATTTTATAAGTCCATGTTATTGGTATATTTGTTCTGTCCATTAGCTTTAGGTAGCATGTGTTAAAACTAATGACCAAGAGACAGATATGTCACTCTGTATTAGAGAGATGATCCATTATGTGTGAGGCCATGTGTTTGATCCCCAGTACATGAACACACACACACACACACGCGCACCCAACATTAAGTCTAAAATCACATAGGTTTTTATTTTTTTGTAATATATTTAGTTTCCTTAAATTTTAGTTTTGAAGTATAATGGGTTATTTTGGGTATGAGCTTTACTTTGCGTGTACATTCATTTCACTCCATATAGTTTGCAAACACTTGCTGCACATATTCCATTTTTAAAATATGAATTTTTTAATATTTTTATATAAAATGAAAATTTTTCATTTTTTTATTTTATATGAAATGAAAATGGATTTCAATTGAACATAAATGCTACTTGTGCAGCATTCCATTACTAGAAAAGCATGTTGTGTAATTAGCAAAGATAAAATAGTAGGCTAACAACAGTGGGTGAGGATGTCATGACTTTACTTCTCTCACTATTGGCAAGCAAAGAAAACTTACATGATGTCTTTAAAATATTCACAGTGCTGTATATGATGTATTCCTATACATGTATGCTGCTATAGATGGTTCACTTTGCTTTTCTGAGAGCCACATTGTTCCATTATCTACAGAAGCAGCCGCCTCTCTCTTGAAGATACTGCACAACTCAGAGGGGATCTGCTTCATGAAGTACTTCACAGAGGAAATGAAGTTCAACTTGTACCCCAAGTGAGTATGTGGTCAGCACTTGTGGCCCAAGCACATGGTCAGAATGGGACTCTGTTACCAGTGACACAGGATAGACTGTACCCTCATGACTTCAGTTCTGAGTTATCATTACAGTAGAGTCCTAGACTGGGGTGGGGCCACAGCTGGCTCTGTGGAGGGCCCATGAAGAAGAAGATATATCTGTGGGTGTTAGTGAATTTCCTCCTGCACAGGACTGCTCCTTGTGAGCCTTGCCTTGGAGCAATCAGAGAAGTAAGGAACAGAACACTGCCTGGAAGCCAGGATGCAAGTTCCCAGAAGACTCCACAAGAAACTAAAGGACGCAAACATGCCCAATAACTGAAATAGTACAGGAGGTATCCAATCAAACCATGATAAAAAGATGGTCTATGTCCTACTTCTCTGGGAGGATCCAATCACCAATAAAGCAATTAATTTCATGGAACCATTCCTCAGTCATACACAGGGTTCCATGCCACTTGGGGTTTGACCCTTCAAACCTGAATTGCTATCTTGCACCTGAGACCAACCAAGTATCACCAAAGTCCTAGCATTTTTGTCAGAATCAACATACCCTGAGTGCACTGGTAAAGATGCAAGAACCTGAGGAGAGACAGATGTAGTCTGTACTGACTTGCTGCATCTTGGTAACCTGAGGCCAGAAGGTAATGTCTTTGGGCATTGTTTCTAGGATTTCTCAATCTTGGGCTTCCATTGACTGTCCTGGGTTTTGTACTGTGTCTTTAAACATTGCTTTTGCATAATTTGGATTGCAGCAGGTAAACTGTGGTCATGAATATATTATTAAAATGTATTATTTTGTCTAGGTGGGTCTAGCTTTGAGGAAATCATTGTTTGTTTTTAAAAAAATTGTTCTTGTTTTTTTTCTGTTGAGAATTTGGAATATTACACCTTTATCTTGGATGCTATAGTCACACAGGGAATAGTAAAACCCTTGGAGCTTGGTGTGCCTCAGTGTTTAGAACTGGTGATGCTGTCCTTTACAGTGTAAAATCCTGCACTGGGCTGATTTGGTACAGATTGATATTGAGGATATAGGTAGAAATATGTACTGGAGGCAGGGGACTAGCCTTCAGATAGGCCTTATTGATATACTTGTCCATGAGACTTATAAAATAAGACAGTGTATCTGTCACCTTCTGAATTAAACCCACTGGAAACAGGACCCAACACCCCCTTTCTGCGAGTTCTTATTTTCTCCTGTTTTGGATAGTTAAGTAAAGATCCCAGCATTGGAATTTTGAGGCACTTTTTCAGGAGTGCCCAACAAAGAGAAACTATCACCAGCTGCACTTGTTAAATTAACTGTTGTGTATATTAACATGGAAACTGATTTAACTTTGGCCTAATACCATGAGATGAATAACTTTAGGACCAGGAGATAAAAGGAGAAAAATTTTCATATATTTGACTTCTATCAGATTAAAAACTGGGGATGATTTCCTGTTTTAAAATTCATTGGAGCTTGAGGGTGCATGAAGTACAGCACCATTCAGAGTTACATTTTTTTATTTTGGTGATCACCCCCCCCAATTTTTGTCATTCCCCAGTAAATTTCAAGGAACATCAAAGCAGTTAGCAATGCCCTATGTTGGGAGTCACCCCACAGGTGAGATTGTGTATATATATGGGTGTGGATTTTCAAGTCTTTTTCAGGCCAGATATCTATCATCTGCCTATCATCTATCATCTTACCTTTGGTAAGAAGGTAATAATCAGCAAATTAGCTATGTGTGCACAAGGAAGATTGTTCTTAATATCCTGGGATGGTTAGGTAATTCCCGAACTTCCTTAGGGGAAAGGAAATATATTGCCTCCTTGTGTTCCATTCAACAGTGAAAACAGGCAGCTCAGTGAAGATGCATTTTGTTAGTGATTGTCCCTTGCAGGGAGTGGTCTTCTATTCCCTTTTCAGTCCTCAAAACTGAATTGTGTGTCCTTCTCTCTGTACCAGGAGGCTTAGCTATTGAATCAATATTGCTTTCTGAGATGTGCCTTGTTTCCAAATTTTAGTTGAAATCATAGGAGGAAACTATCTTCAACTGCAAATAAAGCAAAAGGAAGTGGCTTGAAGGACCAGGGTGTGGTGGCACATTCCTGTAATTTCAGAAGCTTGGGAGGCTGAGGTAGGAGGATCCCAATTTCAAAGCCAGCCTTTGAAATGGTGAAGTTCTAAGCAATTCAGTGAGAATCTGTCTCTCACCAAAATACAAATAGGACCCAGGATATGGTTCAATGGTTCATTGCCTCTGAGTTCAATCTCCAGTACCCACACCAATAAAGAAGTGGCTTGCTTCCACCTGAGAGAAGAAACATAGCCTTTTCCTAAGGACATGAAGATAATGAAGTCCTCTCCCAATGTTTTGGCCATGATATTGAACAAGCTCTTTGGCTATTTTACACCATCCTTTCTTCTTGATATAATTTGTGAATCAGTGAATTTTATAACACAAATATTTTTTACCTATCTCAGGCACTTAGAACTAAATCACAGTAATTCCAGTTCCTTGCCACTTCATGGTGTCCTCGGGCCTCTGCCAGCTGCCACACCAAATTTTTCCACAAAGCTCTAGAATCCAAACTGTGCTTTCTGCACTGAGAATATGGAAGCAGATAGAAAAAAGACATCCCATGATTCCACCTTAGAAGTAAAATTTGATGAACCCTGCTGATTTCTGTTTCTGTGAAACAAGTTGCTGGTGTAGATTCCCTAAGTGGGGAGAGAGGTATAGGCCTTGGGCAACAGCATGCTGTGGGTTCCTTGTAGCGTGACCACATTATACTATGGGAAGAGGTTTTGGAAAAATTCTACTTTGCACAGGAAGCCATTTGCAGGTCTATGGAAAGGGAAGGCACTCTTTAGATGCTCTAGAATGGATTCCATAATAGAACTATAGTTCATAGAGCAGGTATCATATCAGTTTTGGATTCTGTTGCATGAGTATTACATTGCTATTAAAATCTATGTGCAGATATTGTATTATCTTGAGATGTTTTACAATAGATATCATTTTTGTAAAAAACACTACAGGGTAGCTATTATACTTGTTATGGATGCTCTAGCACACATTTTCTTTAAATATCCTAGTTGTATGGAAGCTGTTTTATTAATATTAAGTGCTGTACTCTGGTATATGTAATGGTATTAAAACCTCAAGGCAATTATATTAGTTGGACTTTCTTATGTATGAATATTGCATCAATACTAAAGAACACAGGATACATATTTTATAAGTTGGAAATGTTATACATATCATATTATTATTAAAGACCATAGATAAACATTTATGTCATATTTAGAAGCACAAGTATGCATGTCATGTTAGGATTAACGTCAACATGAACGTTAATATCTTAATTTTAATAGTATCTCATGAATATCTTATTAATTTAATGACAACAATGCAGATATTTTATTAGCATAAGGTTGTATAAAATAAATATCATGCTAATACTAAATGCTAAAGAGCATCTGTTTACAATTTTAGATGTTATGTCAAGAATATTAAATGAATATTAAAATCCACAATTAAGTTATTGTATATGTGTCAAGATTTGTGGAAAGTATGCTATATAGTAAGATTAATGGCCACAGAACATCTATTTTTTTGGTTTTAGGGGTCATAATACGGATGCTATATTAGTATTTAAAGGTAGAGAAATCCAATACATTAGTTTTAATAATAAATTAGTAATAACAGATTTAAAGGCCACAGGAAGTTTCTATATTTTTATTAAATACTCTTCTTTGGATATCATATTAATATTCAAGTCTTCTAAATAACTCTGATATTCATTTTTGATATTCTAATAGGTGAATTATATTAGTATTAAAGTCCACAGAACACCTGTTTTTCATGCTATTGTATGTACACTGAAATGAGGTACCATTTTGCACCTACTACAATAATTAAATTTTGAAATAGAAGTTACAAAGATTAGTCAAGGTCATAGAAAAAACAAAAAGACTTTCAAACTGCTGATGGGAATGAAAAATTGTTCATCTACTGTGGAAAAGATTTAGCAATTTCTTTAAAGATTATACACTGAGATATCTCCTGGGAATTTCATTTAGTCATGTTGCCAAAATCTTGGACTTTGTTCCCAATGCCAACACAAAAACAAGGACATGTGAGGGGGAAAGCAGAAGTCCATCACCCTGCTATCAAAGAAGAATCACAGGGTACTCCTGTCCCAAAGACCATGACTCCCACCATAAGGAGTAACAGGGGGAGACTAAAGGAACTCTTCAAAGGCTACATTTCAGGTGTGTCTTGAGAGGGGGTCCCAGGTCACCCTGATGGTGCGTTAACATTCACTTGTTAATTTGAAAGATATTCACTTTTTAGATCCCCTGGTAGATACCCCTTTCCTGTGAAGCACAGATAACTCAAGGTAATTCTTCCCTTCCCCCAGGTTAGGGAGATGGAGAAGAGGAAAAGGAAAACATGTCCATTTTAAAAATAAGCTTCAGAGTTGTATTCAAATGGTGAAATGAACCACAGTTACATTTCCACACTGTTAATTTCTACACTCCATTTCTATAGAAAAATTGGTGATGACATCTCCAAGCTGCTTTCTGCTGAAAGAGGATGAAGTTGAGGGGAAGTGATCCAAAGTCCTTATTTTCTATCAGGTGGGGTATGAACAGTTAGGGGTTTTCAGCATAATCACTGTCCAGAGTTCCATGGTAGCAGGTGGCATGTGACTGTACAAGTAATACATAGGACAACATTCAACAGTGCTAGGATAACAATAAATAAGGGAGTAAAGGATTACTGCTTTTGTAAGTGATTCATAAAAATTAGTATTTCAGTCAGTTTCTGAAACATAGGACAAAGTTGTGTCTCAAGAGTCCTTTGTGATAGTTAATTAATAAGTGTTTTCATATTAGAACCATTTCTTTGCAGCCTCCAGTTTTTCTTACTTTTGGTAGGACTGTCACAACTGTACATCCTAAGTTATATTTAAAAAAACATTGTTTTTTCTTTGAGTTGTCCATGTAGCAATGCTCAGGCTATACTCTTCTGCCAGTGTTTAAGACCAAGCTGGTCAAAACTGACCTTGTTCCTATCTATTCTTAAGAACCAACTGAGAGTTCTCAGATATTGCACCTGGGAACATGTGTGAAGCCTCCTAGCTCATTTACCTTTCCTCTATCAGTGGTGCCATGCACCAGGATGGGTTAGGTCAGGGTCTTGATAACCATGAGTGGCTTCTCTTGCAAGCATCAGGGACATTTTTGTCTCCAAAGACCCTCCTCTTTGCAGAATGTTCCCCACCACCTGGCTTTCTGTTCTCTAGGGTCTTCTTGGTCTTCCTGATTGGTGGATCAGGTGACTCCCCAAAGTTTCAGAGCCCATGGAAGGGTCCTGTCATTCTCTGGGTATTAGCTGACCTTATGGGACAAAGGCCAAACATAGGCTGCTTTTTCCTGAGCCCTTTTACTTCCTTGACTTTGGTCTCCAAGTTTTTGGTTTTATACACCCAGCAAGCTAGTTTCACCAGTCTTAAAGAGGGAGTAACAGGTAATAACCTCAATATTTATAATTCTATAGTAATTTATCCCTTCTACTGAATTGGGATTTGTATTAGCACTGGAAGTAAAGCTTACATCCTGTCTGTCCTTTGTAGATGATGGTCTACTATCTCAAGTTAACTCAGGTTGTTATATTAGAAGTCACACTTCTGTAGGGTACTAAAAGATTACAAGTTTACAAGGAAATACAAAATGAAATTTAAAATAGCAAAATCAAATTCAGATTGTATCATAGCTATGATTCAAGAACCATATTTTTTTATAATCCCAAACCTTACTCAATTACATCTCCTGTTTATTTTGAGATCACAGTAAAAGAGTTAAATGTAACTTTAAATGCACTTCATTCTAGCCTATTTGGGAGCCATTATAACATGGAATAAGATATGGTAGGTAAAGCATCAACTCAGGTAAGGTTGGACTCTTCACAAATAATGACATCACATCTAAAACATGAATCAAAAAATCTTAGAGAGATTTTAACACTTTTTTGTGGGAAAGTGGCAAAATTTTGGCATGTTTTATAATATTGACCTTTAAATAGACCAGACTCTCATTATATTTTAAAAATATATTTAAATTTCTACCCCTGTGTAAAAAGTTACATCAAATTTTACATGTATCTTTTAACAGGTCCAGTTTCAGAAAATTAAATAATATAAATTTCCAAATTATTATTTCTATAAGGTATAAAATTACCATTGTAGACAATTTTAGTTTGGAGAACACCAGCTTAGTAAAATGTTCTTCCAAGCTTTATATTTTAAAGTTTATATACTAGAAGAACATGAGTATACTTAGTATACAAAGAACTAAGAGTGTCACCATAACACAGATGTCCTCATATTACCTAGGTTTAATTTTTACAGTAATATTCAGAATCTACAGATATTTACAGGGTTGTAGGGCATAGCAGTACTTGAAAAAATCATGGAGAGTCTTAAGTCTCTTATATGTTCAGTGAAGAGTGTTAATAATTCAAATTAGACTGTCAAAGCAGACAGATACATGTCAGTTTTTTAAATGGTAGTGGTGTCCTATTATGCCAGATGTAATGTATAAAAGAATGCACTTACTAGTTGAACTTACATGAATTTTCCTTTATTAAACTTTTATACAACAGTTAGAAAAGGCTCAGACAAACATATTTAGTTTCAGATATGTACATATTTCTAGTCAGATATATTTAGATTATTCATGAAAATCCAGCCTGTTCAAGATCTTAAGTCATCTGTTTCTTGGGCAAAGAAAATATCTTAAAAGCAATGTACATCACATTTTAATGTTTTATAACTCTTGATTCTTGCACAAATTGATATTCATCAATGTGAGGTTTCTCAACAGGCAGAAGAGACAGAGTAGGATATCTGGCAAGGCAGACTCATACAATTTAGACGAATGTATAGAAGAGAATGAATGTCTCTTTCTTAAGAGGTTATTATTCATTACTTTTTGTCTCTTTGTTTGTTTTGGAGCCATTTATTTTCTCCTAAAACAAATCTTGCTTAAGATAACATTGATCACATTTCTGAGGGTCCCGTTGGCCTAAAAGGCCTTACTCACTTCTAGTAGACCTCCAGCAGAGCAGGTTCTGTTTTCTTTTCCTGGAAGGCTCAAATGACCAAGGTGTAACAACTTTACTGCATTGAGTTTTCTTTTACTCAAAGTTGACCAAGATGGGGAATCATGAATAGCTCCTCTGATTCAACCTGAGGCACACTTACCATGTCCTAACTCTCCAATAGTCAGTTTTCAAAAAGTTCACTTTACATCATCAGGAAGGAAGTGTGGTTGCTTACAGTGCCAGGTCTGCCTCCAAAAAATGGAGCAGGGTCTGTTCTTCTGTCCCACCTGGGGTTCCCGGTTAGTTGCTGAAATCTGGGCCCTTGTCCCCAATGCCAATTGAATAATAAGAAGAAACATATCAATAAAGCCTGCCTGAGTGTTAATCCCTTGCCTCCAATACATCTTTCAAGAAATATCCTCAACATTGATCTGTACCCAGTTGTTCTAGTGCTGACTTTTGCACTTTGACACACAGCATCACCAGATCCAAACACTGTGGCATTAAGCTCTGAGAGCTGTACTATTTCCTTTATAAGGAGAGCATCCAAGACTAATGTGTAGTGTGCCAAACTGTCAATAGAAAGTCACAAGAACATGCATTCTTTAAAATTATGATTTTTCTGACAGCTAGACCCACCTAAAAAAATAGTACTTTTTACAATGATATGTTTATGACACCAGTTTCCCTACTGAATTCCTAATTAGGCAAATGCAATGATTAAAGGTAGAGTATGGAACCCAGAAAAATCAATGGCAGTGTGAGATTGAGACACCCTGGAAACACAACCCACAGACTTTGCCCTCTGATCTTGGGTCAGTAAGGGGCAGCAAGGCAGTATAGGCTACATCTGTCCCTCCTCATGACCTCACATCTGCTGCTGTGTACTCAGGGTATGGTGATCCTTACAAAGAGACCATGAGACCTATGTGCCACTTGGCTTGTCTCAGATACAAAACTGCACCTAAGATTCAAAGGACCAAATCCTGGGTGGCTTGGAACCCTGTGTATGATGAGGGATAGTTCATTTCTTTTGCAATATTGGTGACAGGATCCTCACAAAGAAATGGGACAAAGACCATGTTTTTATGTGGCTTGACCAACTGCCTTCTGAACTATTTCAGCTACTGGACATGGCTTGGTTCTAATGGAGCATGCTGAGAACTTACATTCTGGTTCCAGGCATTGCTCTATGCTTACCTTTCTGCTTGCTCCCAGTGAAACTCACTAAGAGCAATCCTAGACATGAGGATTATATAATAGTATGGATTCTATAATAGAACCACAGGTCACAGGAAAATGATTATATCACTTTTGGATGGTGTAGTATGGGTATTACATTACTGTTAATAACTAAGGACAGATATTGTATTATCTTGGGGTGTTTTTTATGGATAATAGTTTTGTATAATAGACTACAGGACAGCTATTATATTTGTTATGGATGCTATAGCACACATCTATCAATATCCAAGGTTTATAGAAGCCTTTATATTCATATTAAATTATGTACTATGGATAATGTAATAGTATCAAAATTTTAGGGCAGTTATTATACTAGTCATACTTGCCATAGTATGAATATTACATCAATATTGAAAGGCAGCTATCATATCAGTTTGATATGTTATAGTCTGGATATCATAGTATTATGAAAATTCATAGATAAACCTTTAGTTCACTTTTAAAAGCTCAAGTATGCATATCATGTTAAGATTAAAATCAACATGTTATTTAACACATTAATTTTAATAATATCCCATAAATCTTATCATTTAATGCCAAAAATGCAGATATTTTATTAGCATAAGGTTGTATAATATAAATATGCTAATGTTAAAAGCTAAGGAGCACCTGTTTACTAGTTTTAGCTGTTATATCAAGAATATTAATGAATATTAAAAGCCACAAGAAAGTTATTATTTTGGTCTCAGGATTTATGGAAAGGATGCTATATAGTAATATTAAAGGTCACAGTTAATATATTTCATTGGTTTTATAGGCCATCATATGGATGTCATATTAGTATTTCAAGGGAGAGGGAATCTAGTATATTTGTTGTAGATGCTAGGCTAGGGATAACACATTATATTTAGTGGTCACAGCACAGTTTCTGTATTCATATCTGATATTCTAGTTTGGATATCATATTAGTATCTGAGTCCTCTGAATGGCTCTGATATCCATTTCTGATATTGCAATATCAGGCAAATTATATTAATAGTGAAGACCACAAAAAAGTTCTTTTGTCAGTTTTCCATGCTATTGTAAGGATGTATTGGTAAGAAAAAAAAAAAGATGTCATGGGACAGCTATTCTATAACATTTGGAGACCATAATAGGAGTATATTGAAGCCTACAGGGGAGCAATTATATGTGTTTTAGATGGCCACTATGAATATTATAATCATCTTTAAGATCCCATGAATCTATTATATTAGTTTAATGTGGAATAGTAAGAATATTTATTTAGCATTAAAGACCACATGGCAACTATTAGCTTTAGTGGGTACAACAAATTTAACATATTTGTATTAAGGGCACCAAGTCAGGGAGCTATTCTCTTAGGTTTAGGTTTTATAGAATGGAATGCATTTTAGTTTGAACAGGCAGAGTCCAGTGATTACAACAGTTTTGATGCTATAGTATGAATACAATGTCAGTATTGAAAGACCAAGGGACAAATTTTTTATGTGTTGCTGATTATTGAACCCAGTGCCACAAATGTGCTAGGCAAGAGCTCTAACAATAACCCACAACTTCAGCCCAAAAGGACAGTTTTTATATTAGTTTCAGAGACTTTTTTCCATATTACACAAATTTGAAAGGACTCAGGAAAACTATTAATTTTGGATGCAAAATGATTGATAATATGTTAGTATGAAAACCACAGGGCAACTACTATATTAGTTATAAATGCTAATGTATGAATATTGTGTTACTACTAAAGGACACAGTGCATACTAAAGATATATATGAGTGTCAGCAGCCACAATAAGGGAATAATTACTGTTTTCAGTCACAATGAGTGTATTATGTGAGTGTCAGGTTCCATAGTAAGGATATTATGTGAGGGTTAGAGGCCAAGTGAGGATATTTTGTTGGTGACAGAGGTAAAGTGTGAACATTCTGTGAGTGTCAGAGACCAGAGTGAGGAGCATTATGTGAGATTTTTGGGTCAGAGTTACAATATTATGTGAGTGTAAGTGGTCACATGACATAGGTTTTGAATTTTGTTTTTCTGAATATTCAGATGTGGAAAACATGATACTCATGTTGATCTCAATCACAGAAAATGGAATGTTTGATATGCATACTCATGACCTGGAAGGCATGCCCAATTAAGCAGTTTGCAAATGAATAACTTTGTTCTTTTATTGCATTTTTAATTTTTTCTGAATTTTACATTTTAACTTTTTAAAAAATAAATGGTATTTAAAAAAAAATGTCAAGTGAGGATTATATGTGAAAGTTTATTTGCATACATTGTAGGAGGCATTTCAAACATAATGCACAAGGCAGTGGATTCTGAGGTATTATCCCTTGGACAGCAATGTGCAGCATCTTATGTCCAGACAGTTGTAGGTACTGATTTTAGACAATGGAAATCAGAATCCTTACTCTAAATTATCACCTCGAGGATTAGAGAGGAATAGGTGTGTATTTCTGATCTTGTTTGAGAGAACATTAGCTGTTTTGTGCTTTTGAAAACTGTCTCTTCTTTTGATATTGGGCATTGAACCCAGGGCACTTTAACACTGAGAACTAAATCCCTTGTTCATTATTATTTTTTTGTTATTATTATTACTATTATTATTATTGTTATTTGTTGTAGTAATAGTAGTGGTAGTATTGATACAGGGTATCACTAAATTGCTTATGGCACTGCTAAATTTCAGAGATTGGCCTCAATCTTGTGATTCCTCTGCCTCAACCTCCCAGGTCACTGAGATTACAGACATGGGCACTACCCTGACAGGCTGAGGACTATCTTTTTAGACTTTGAGAAGCCTTCATTGATGGATGAACCAAGAGACTCCAAATACCCTGGTTATTAAATGTTAATATAACATACTGTGGTTGGAACCTGGCACTGAAGTAATATGCAAATACTAGTTCTTGGATCACCTGAGCCTGTGGATTTGAGCCTGAAAGCACAGTAAATTCAGTTCTGTCCATCTGTTTCACAGCATTAAGTACTTCTCAATATACAGTTGAGACTTTCACCTATAAATAGATGAAAAACAGATGAAATACAGATGAATTAAGGTCCATGCTTAATTACTGATTCATTTATTCATTCAAACACATTTACTAAGCACTAGGTGTGAGTGCAGTTGCTATGACTTGTTCAACATTCCTGTGTACTGGATACTTCTACAAGGTTTAGATGGATCATTCAATTTAAACTTCCCAGAAAACCTGTAATGTAGGTATGGTTTATTCTCCCCATTATACAAATGTCACAGTTGAAGCTCAGAGAGGTTAGGTAGCTTTCCTGTGGTTTCCTAGCTGGTAAATTTGGTTCTGAGATTGGAACCCTGGCACAGCTCATGCTGAACTGTTAATTCTCAAAAGTTAGGTGAGTTGGTCCTGGCATATTTGCAAAACTGCCTTACCTGAAACAAATGAGGAGTTTAATCAAAACATGTATATGCCCTAGTAACCTCATAGGTCATTGAATATGTAGGAAATGATAGAGTCAAATGATTTGGTATAAACTTATTTATCTTTCATCATTTCATGGTTCAAAGAGATTTAGATGTTTGTTTCCATTTCACTGAGCAGAGCAGATCTTTTATTTCAGGTTTAAGACCAAATGCTCCTGATAATTAATGAAAATGCTGAGACCAATTCTAGGGGAAAATAACATGTTGGTGGCCAGAATGATGCAGTCTGAAATGCTGTAAACTTTGCTATGGTTCTTCCACAAAGCACTGTATTGACACCACAATCCACAGAGATACTCCAAGCCACCAGAGCTGCAAACCCGCCCTGGAATGGGGAGTTTGTATCTGCTGAGAATAAAAGCCCTGCACATTTAACAGCCAGGGAAGCCTGTTTCTTGTCTTCTTTCTGACTTGTGGGCCAGGACTCCTGCTGTCTGCATGAAAGCAAATGCCAGCATGGCACTCTTCTGAGAGACTCAGGAGTGTTGACTCTATTTCTAACCTGACAAGAATCACCACATATAGCCTTCACCATTGCCAGGGTGCTGAATTCTCACTAATCCCACGTACAGAGTGAAGTCTGGAAAACTAGTTCAGAGCTTTTTAAGAAGCTGTGACAGAGTATTTTAAAAGCAGATCCTTAGCTATTACAGGGCTGATCAATAATGGAAGGTGTGAAGAAATAATTTTAAAATGTGTGCAAGGGCTTTGTGTGTTTATAACCTAAGTAGAGTGTCCACTGTAGAAAAACAATTCCAAAAAGAAAGAAAGAAAGAAAGAAAGAAAGAAAGAAAGAAAGAAAGAAAGAAAGTCCTTTCCTGGGATTCCATTTTGTCACTACACTAAACTTTCTTTAATTTAGGAGGGAGAGCAAGTTGAAGATCTTTGACAGAAGTTGCTACAAATGAGTTTTCCATCAGAATATCAATACCTCTTTTTATAAGTTGATAAGTATTAGCATTGAAGAGAATTGAACTGTTTAAATTTTGCAGAAATACATTGTGCAGGTTTTCTAAGATGGTTGAGTTTGCTTCCTTGTCCACAGGAAGGAAAATAACCACTGTACTGTTCTGTTGATCACACTAGATTCAGGTGAACCTCTATTAAGAACTATTTGCCTTATTTCCCAGGCACCAAATGGATTGCTTCTGACCCCTAGTCCACTGCTCTCCAGCTTACATTTTGGGAGCAGCCTTAGTCCTGTAGCTTCACTGAGTCCTGTATACTGAAAGGGTAAAATATTCTCTTCCAGGTAAGTGTTTGCAAATGAACTGTAAACATAGAACTTCTAAGAGAGGCCCTTTCTCTCAATTCTACAGGGACTTAAGATGGTGGCTTCTGCCTCAGATTTGGTAAATATATTGAGTTTACAAAGGGTGTTCATAGGGACAAGGCTGCATATCCTTTTAGAGGAGATATTTTATTGAGGCAGAAATGGCATATGTATATCAACTGTCCATAAGTGAAACAAATAGTTCTTGAAATAATTTGTATATTTTAATTTGATTATGAAAACCAAAAAAAATTTAGTAAGTGTAAAACTTAAGAAAAAAACATGATAATCAAGTTACTCAATGTTCTGATTTACTTGAAATAAATTCAAAAGTAAAATTAGCAATAGATTTCCCCTACTGGGATACAAAAGTCACCTGCATACTTCTAAATTATAATCAAGCTTTTCTTGTTCTGTGATAAAAGAAAAAGAGCATCCACATTATTGGGTTAAAAAACAAACAATGAAGACTTAGTTACTTTATGTTGCAGAACCCTCTGAATTAGGAGAGCATTATTATTCAATTACATGCTAGAATCTTGCAGTAGTATCACTTTCTATCATGTGGATATTGGTAATTTTTTCTTTCATGCAAAAGGACTGTTTCTCACTCACCCACGTTGTTATTGTTTACATATGAGAGTTTAGGCAGGACAAATCCTAGGGATGGGAATGAAGCAGGGGTAGACATAGTGCAAACTCCCCCTGCCTGATTCTAGCCTTGTCTCATCCACCTTTCATCCTGTATCCCCAATGTGGTTCATTTCAAGCTAGTTGTAGTTTTTTGACTCCCATGCCAATTAGCACTTAGCATTTTGCCTGTTGATCTGGCAAACTTCAGTAGACTGTGGGCCCTAAATACTGCAACTGCATTCTGTTCCCCATAGTGTCTCCCAGCATCTAGCTTTTTGGTTGGAGTACAAGTGATACCAGCAATTATCAGTGACTCTCTAAATGATAAGATGCAAATAATTCATAGAGATGTCAAAAAATGTAAGTGTTAAAAAAAGATCAAGTCTGTTTACCTTTTGAACTGGTCATTTTGCTTGTCAAAATTATATATACCAAGTACCATCTCCTTGCCAGAAGCCTGATGTACATGATGAGATTTAGGGTCTCATTGGAATAATGGTAAGTTAAAGTGATTCTTAATTGTTATCTTGCTTCTCTGGCTTACTACTGGAGTTAGGGTATCATGAAGTGACTGTGTCCTGGGAGCAATTGGGTTTCTATTTTTCTCCTGGCTCTAATTCCTTTCACATGAAATCAAGCTTTAGTCACACACAACAACACATTGATTTTTAAACATTTTAACATAGGCAGGGAAGCAAAAATTAGTAATTGTAAGTAAAATCAGCAATGAGCAAATCTAGTACTTTAAAGAAGTTTTAGCCTGGGCATCCTAATCTTTGGTGAGGAGATAAAAGGCCTCATTGTATGAAAGGCTCAAGGTTTGAACAGCAGAACTTTGGGAATGAGTAGAGCAGATAGGACTTATGTGGCTACAATAATCTTCTGAAGGAAGGACCCAGAGTTTCTGTGGATTTCAGCAAGTATTTGCAAACAATGAATGGCCTCTCTTTTCCCTCATTATTGGGAATTCTGCCACATGATTGAAATGTATTGGGTGACATCCTGGGAATTTCTCATCTAGTATTACCAGAAATAAGTATTGTTCAGGTTCACGGCTTTTCTATATATTTTCTGCATCTCTGGGAGTTGGGATGTTTATACCCAGTAGATCTGAAAATTAACATTCAGTCAACTGGATGGTGTGTTAAAGATTTCTGAGATCTTAGGTCTTAGATGGGGTCTGACATAAATATTTTATTCAAGTGCTTAATAATGCTCTTGGCCCAGGGGTGGTATTTTAAGAATGACTGAAAGCCAGTGGATCCTAGTTTACATTTAGGAATCTGAGGAACAAATTGCATTGTGTGTGGTAAGGGAAGGTGCTGGTGATTGGCCCAGGGCACTCCACCACTGAGTTGCATCCTCAGCCCTTTATATTTTGAGAAAGGGTCTTGTTAAGTTGCTGAGATTGGCCTTGAACTTGTGATCTTCTTGTCCCAGCCCTGAGTTACTAGGACTATAGTCCAATTCCACTTTACCTGACTTTATTACTGCATTTAAAAGTTACTTGCTTGAGAGTTTCCTTTTTAATTTCACCAAATAGTCCTGTTTTTTCTCTTGGTGCCTTTCAAAAGGCAGCTCCCCCTGCAAAAACATAATAACACAACCCAGTCTGGATGTCTGGTTGGTTGACTTGTTATATGGTCTTGGACCCTCTTTTTCTAATTGGATCATAAAACTAAGGGAAAACAACTATGCACGTTTCAAAATATTATTACCCTTCCAATGAAAAGGGTAGTTGAACTAGCAATTTTTAAAATGACAAACATGAAAACAAGGTAAGAGAAAGAATTTTCTAAAAGTAGACATTGCAATTGATGAATTTTTAGCATTCAGATTATGATTATGTCCCTTCCAAATTTATAAAAATAATCTATCAAAATACCAAACCTCTTTCACATATGCTATTAATACACTGGCAAAGGAAATAAAAAAGGATTGGCCTGCAACAAACTTTAAGTAATGCTGGCAGGTTTCTTCGTGTGATTTTTACAAAGGTAGGCTGTAATCCTGAGGGTGGCAGCTGACAGACCTCAGGAGATTCTGCACATGACCATTCAAGTACATTCATTGTTCATTCATGTACAATTATTATAGCAGGCTATAGCATATATTAAAGAAATTCAAAATAGGAGAAAAGATATTAACTGTTCTGGAAGAAGTATGCTTTCAAACTGAGATATATTTTAGTAAAGAGATAGATGCCAGAAACACTGTGCTAAGTGTTGAATGTCAAGGATGCAGAATCACAAATAAAGTGAAATGTCTTCTTCAATTGAATAATTTGGCTTTTTGAGTTTACATGTCTATACCATTCCAACATTTTAAACAGATTTTTTATCAAATATGAAATGCACCAAGTAGGTACAGATACATGTTGAAATCTGGTTGAGCTAGTCAAACTTGCATTTGAGACTGTGTGCTGAAATTTTTCATTTGACAAATCTGAGTCAGTAAATATTTGGAATGTTCTGCATCAGAGAATGTAAGAGATATACAACATGTGAATAACAGGAGAGTAAACAAAGTGAGCAGCAATTGAGGGACTGAGTGGTTCTTTGCATCCAGGGACTGGACAGATTCTGAGGCATAAGTGCCACCTGAACTGAGCTGGGAGAAGGGACAGGATTTTGAGAGAGAGCAAAGTATATTTTAGGACTTAATATACCTGCCTGGTTAGGATACAAAAAGTATATTCAGGAAGATACCTGGTGAAAGATGAAGTCTGAAAAGGAGGCATGGGCCATGAATAGTCCCACCTTAAGGTGCTTCAGACATGATATCCATGTGAAGGAAGAACTCAATAGAAAGAAGAGGAGCAGGAAGATAGGAGAAAATTATTACACTACTTTAAATACTGGAGGGACAGTGGAGATAGGAATCAATTTCAAATACATTTCAGAGGCAAGATTGAGAAGAACTTGAGTTTGGTTTGAGGAGTAAATAGGTAGTAAAAAGGAGGAAGAGGCAAATCGACTAAGTGACTATGAGGCTGGCAATGTTTTAGGCACAATAACTAATATGCATTCAGGTCTTCCTGTGTGCCAGTCTGGGCCACTCATCATGGCTTCTCTTTTAATGCTACCAGTAGTTATGTTGTAAAGATGAAGACACAAAGGCTTAGAGGCATTGCCTACTTTACACAAGATCACACACTAATAAGTGGCAGAACTTGATTCAAATTTACCTTGTATTCTTAACTACTACTCTCACTGACTTAGAGCACCAGGGAAGAGCAGCTTTCTTGGAAAAGAAATATTGGCTGGGGATGACTAAAATGGAAATGGTTGTCAAGTCCAGGTATGGCTATGGAGAAAAGTAGGCTGAGGACAGAAGTCTGGCCTATGCTGCAATGTAAAAATTTCTGTGGTCTCCCTCCCCTGCCTCCCATTCCCCACTCTCCCACACAACACACTGTCCTCAGTCAGGAACTGATGTGTCTTTCTGTCAAATATATTTTCTTTTTCATTTCTAAAAACTTCCCAAGGTTATCTCAGGCCAGTCATCCCAAACATCCTTCTGATGCTACAGGATTGGTGTGTCCATTTCTTTTCTGTAGATTAGATGCTGAAGGACAGGAAATGGAAGAAAATAAAACTCCAGTGACAAATGGGGTCCAACCTGGAGCATTGGGTTCCTGGTTTGCTTGTAGCTTCTGCCAGAATGTGTCCCCAAAATTAACTACTGTTTGGACCACCTGCAGAATCACTTATATTCATTATAATTTGAACTTTTATCACTCCCATTTCTATTACTCATTCTGTGAAGGAAAAACTGGGGGATGTAGTAAAGAGCCAATAAAAACGACTGAGAAACATGCCAATAAAGTCAGTCTAATTGAGGTCTGTGATAATTAAGTGTACATAAATAAGAAGTTAGGGGCAGAAATCAGTGATGTCTTTTAAAACATCAGACAAGACTAATAAAACCAAAAAGGATTCTTTTGAAAGTATCAACAAGATAGACAAAGACCCAAACAGGAAATTAAAAAATCACTAACAATGAAAATTCAAGACCTGCTCTCCAGTTTTCACTACAAGTCATTGAGAATAGTGGTTAGAAGTATAAATAAAAGAGGATATAGTATATGTGAATAATTTGAAAACACAGTTGAAGTGGAAAACATTTTAGAAAAAAACTAAAATTTTAAAGCACCAGGAAAGAAACAGAACCTTGAATACATCAATGACCATTGAATACATTGAAACAGTAATTAAGACATCATTTAGTTCCTGCCAAAGTAAGAACTTGGGCAATTTAGTACAGATAAATTCCAATCAGAGCTTAAAATTAGGTGTTGCTGCTTATTAGCTGTGACCTTTATGTAATCAGAATTTTAACTGTCTGCTAATTTGTAAAATGGAGATAATTAAACTTTCTTTATAGCCCCTTGATATCAAATGAAATGACAGCTCTGGAAAAGCAAGAAAGCACAGATATAAATAAGTTACTGACATTGTCTGAAAAATGCAAAAATATATTTATTTGTTTTACAAATATTTACTGTACTTCCAACAGGTGCCAGACTCTGCATTTTTATATTTAGTGTTGAAGTTTAATATTTAAAATTACTCTGGCATAAATAGGAATTATACTACAAGAAAGAATAGAGAATCATTTTGACACATATCATCATAGGCAATGAAATGCCTAGGTTCACACTGTCAGGTATTAATAGAAGTACTTGTTCAGTTGGAATCCCAAATGATGGATTTGCTTCAGACCTGATACTTGTCACTAAAACATATATCTTTTTATGTTGCTATTTATACTCTTAGTTGGTAGCAATATGGAAATTAACTTTACACTGTTTTGTTCTTATGAGTTATCTTTCTAATAAGTTTGATATTATTTATCAACCAAATTGTTTTTCAGAGTTATAGCTCAGGTGTAGAGGGCTTGTCTAGGATGTGTGGGACACTGGGTTGAATTCTCAGAACAAATAAATGTCCATTAACAACTAAAACAAAAAAAAATAAACTCTTTGTGCACAATGATTCTAAATGTATTCTGCTATCATGTATAACTACATAGAAACAATAAAAATATTTAAAAATATTTTTCAACTCTAAAAGGTACTTATTCTAAATACATCAAGATAAACAATTCTCATTTTTAGTTTACTGAGAAAAATCTTTGTAGTGCTCTGGAAAACTGATGACAATTTATAAAATATAGTATTAGAAATTACCAATTCATAAAAAATCTGATTTAAAAAGTTTTCCTCAATATTTGAAGCAAATCAGCATTCCTAGATAGCCTAGGACCCTTTTAAAACAGGATTTGAATATGCTTTAGTAACATCTAAATTATGTACTTTTTTCTAGAAGTCTGTCATATAGAACAATTAAGGACATTTTGTGGGCCTTATTCTTCTTTGTTCTAGGTGATATTGCAATAGTTATCTGAAAATTAATCTATAAAATGGATTGGCAAATGATCCATCACACGGATGTCAATCCATTTCATAGAGAACCAAATTACTGTGGCCAGTTTGGGAATGTAAGGAATCTCAATTTTTCCCAGGGTGTTTGTAATGATTATTTTAATTTGTTTGTCCCCTGCAGTTTCTCACACTGCTTAACATCCACATGCCAGTGCCAATCCACAATCTGGAAAAAACTGTTTCTCCATTACTGCTCTGATGTCGTCTGACTGCAATTGAGGACTCACTAACTGATCAAATTTGTGCCCCTGAACTAGTTTACCTGTGTCATGAGAAGAACACTGTGAAACCCTCTGTCCATTTGGTTTGCGCTTTTCATAACATGGATATGCTATGCATTATGTTAGCATTTTGAAAACTTTTTTTATATATTCAAGTATATATGAAAATTCATGTTGCACTAAGTGAATTTTAATGTTTTCATTTTTATATGTTCTTAGCTCTTAAGTGCTGAACACTTGACAGTGAAGAAAATTTCTTAATATTTTTATTGTAACTAATAAGGATGTGAACTTTTTTCTCTTTAATTCTGCATTTGCTGAACTGTGCTTGTATAAACATTAAATCAGCTGTGACTTCCTTTGCCTTTAGTTTTATGTAAATGATTTATGTATTTTTATTAAGAGAAAATGTTTGAAAGATAAAAATTATTATCAAAAATCTCTAGTAAAATATATTATTTTTCACAAGTAGGCAAATTATGAAAACATATTCATTTCACTTTTTCCTTTTAGCTTTCAAAATTGCCTTAGAATCTCTTATCAATTGAAATTAAGTAAATGTGATGTCCAAGTAACATTTTTATAAGAGGAAACTAAGCCATATTTAGGCAATAAACATCAATATTCTAAAGAATATTCAATCATTATTCTAAAGAGCATTTTTTTAAACTTTGAAGCCACTTAAATGTTCATGTCTTTTTTCCTCCCTAACATAAATCTGAAATGGAAAGTCACCAGTCCATAACATTCAGACTGCTGTACTTTCTAGGTGAGCATATTGTTATTTCAAAAGATTAGCCCTGATTTTTCCTATAGAAAAATCACACCAACCTGATATATTTACTGTATCAATAGGAATTGGGTTTCTCTAAGTATCTGGAACCATAATTAACATTTAAAATTCTAATATTTTGAAAACTCACTGGTGATGAATTCAAACAACAAAGAAACAATTTTGAAGCACCTTTGTAAGGATAGTCACAATTTTTGATGGATCAAATATGTACTGTAATACAAATACAGAATGAGGTAAGGAAGGCATTGCTTGTGGAAGCTGGGACATAATAAATTGCCTTATGTTTTATTAAATTGATGGTAACAATGGAAGAAATCCTGGCAAAAATTCTTCAGGAATCACATCACTGTGGAACTACCTGCAGATACAACAAAGGAATTAATTTGTGTAGTATAGTTTAGAACAGTGATTAAAAAAAACATTTTGTTTTCTATAAAAAAAATTATTAGGCACCATTCCCATGGCACCAAACCTATGCATGAAGCAGGAATTTTCCAAAGTAGATAAATAAACTAGAAAGTGCCCATTTAAGATTAGGTTAACTGTAATCCTTAACTACAAAGTAACAGAATCCAACTTGAAATGTGAACAAATAGCTGATCCAAATCAGGCATTAAATGGCAGGGATTATGAAAAGAATAAAAAGTGAGCAATATAAAAAATATTTCTTGAATTTTCAAATACTGAAATTAGGCTCAGTTAGAAATTCAGATTTTCAATTGGAATCAATCTTCTCTCTGTTGTGTGAAGACACAGGCTTTTATGAAAAAAAAATTCAACAAATCCAGTTAGCTGTAACTGTAAAGTCATGGAACTGGCTCCAAAATCCACAAATAGACACAACTGACACTCCATCATAGATTAGATTCTTTAGTAAATAAAAGAAGCTGGTTCAGAGAACTGACAATTCTTGAAAGTAAAATGTGTGAGCTCAAAGAGTTGAAAGAGGCCTTTGAGAATGTGTCCTTCTGCTTGTTTCTTGATGAGGACAGGTTTGCAGAAGCTGAGAGTTGCCTGGGGCCACTGAACTCATTGAAGGTAGAACAATGATGGACATTCCAATTACATTTCTCCAAAACCTAGCTGTAATTAACGACTGGTTCAAAAGTGCTAGGTAAAGAAACAACAATAACAATTATAAGATAAGGACTGGGATTAGAGCTCAGTTGTAGAGCACTTGCCTAGCATGTGTGAGGCACTGGGTATGAATTTCAGCACAACATGTAAATATGTAAAATAGAGGTCAATTGACAACTATTTTTTAACTGTAGGATAAAAGAGCATATATGAAATGTAACATTCTTATAAAGAAAATAAAATAAGTCAACAAAAGAATTTCAAATAAAATTTTTTCAGGTACATAATTTTTTCTTTTATTATTTTGATTCATTGTACACAAATGGAGTACAACTACTGTTTCTCTGGTTGTACATGAAGTATAGTCATAACATTTGTGTATTTATGTGTGTACATGGGGTATTGATGCTTGTTTCATTCTATTATCTTTCCTTCCCCTGCTGCCACCCATCCCTCATTTCCATCTAAACAATTCATACTTCTTCAATTCTTCCCTTACCTCCCTGTGTCCCTATAATGTATCATCAACCACTTATCAGAGAAATAATTTGATCTTTGACTTTTAGGAATTGGCTTATTTCACTTAACATAATATTCTCCAACTCCATCCATTTGCAGCAAATATCAAAAATTGAACAAAGAAACCATAGATCTCAAAAACAAAATCAATAATTTACACTTAATGGGCATTTATAGAATATATCATCCAACAAAGAGCGGATACACTTTCTTCTCAGCAGCACATGAATACTTCTCTAAAATAGATCATATTCTGTGCCACAAAGCTAATGTTAGCAAGTACAACAAGATAGAGATACTACCTTGTATTCTATCAGATCATAATGGATTGAAATTAGAAATAAATGACAGAATAAAAACCAGAATCTATTCCAACACCTGGAGATTAAATAATATACTATTGTATGATGAATGGATAACAGAAGACATCAGGGAGGAAATTAAAATGTTCTTAGGGGTGATCCAAGATGGCGGCCTGGGGCGATCCAAGATGGCGGCCTAGAGGGAGACTGCACCCCCAGTCGCTCCAGAACCCAGGAGTTAAGAGGGGGAGGCATTGAGAGAATTGGACTGAAATAGAGCCACGGGTGAGTCTGCCCACTGGGTAAAGCTCAGCCCGGGTGGCAGGCCCAGATAGAGGTGGCTTATTGGAGCCGGGCAGGGCAGCTAGAGTCTTCCCAAGGTAGCCTTCCACACTCCGGCAGTGGGCTCCTCCCACATGGCCAGCTGCATGGTGCAGGCCTAAGTGAGAGCATTTCCGCACAGAGCCAGTTCCAAACCGTGGAACCAGTAGGGGTCTAGGGGCAGTTTTCTTCGGATGAGCTGCTTTATCAGATTCCTCCAAGACATCAGGCTACTGAAGGCTGGGAGGTGATACACTGGAAATCTACTGGGACACTATAAGCCAATAGCGGAAAACTGCAATATCTCAGGGTCCCACTGACAACTGACCAATATGAGAAAACAAGGGAAGAAAATGTCCCAAACAAACCTAGATACTACATCAATAAAACCCAATGACAGCACAGCAGAAGCAATGTCAGAAAGGGAGTTCAGAATGTACGTAATTAAAACGATCAGGGAAGCTAATGAGGAGATGAAAGAGCAAATGCAGGCAATGAAGGAGGAGATGAAAGAGCAAATGCAGGCATTAAATGATCGCACCAATCAACAGTTAAAAGACCAAATATGGGAAGCAAGAGATCATTTCAATAAAGAGTTAGAGATACTGAAAAAAAACCAAACTGAAATCCTTGAAATGAAGGAAACAATAAACCAAGTTAAAAACTCCATAGAAAGCATAACCAATAGGATAGAACACCTGGAAGACAGAACCTCAGACATTGAAGACAAATTATTTAATCTTGAAAGCAAAGTTGGCCAAACAGAAAAGATGGTAAGAAATCATGAACAGAAATTACAAGAATTATGGGATATCATGAAAAGGCCAAATTTAAGAATTATTGGGATTGAGGAAGGCTTAGAGAAACAAACCAAAGGAATGAACAATCTATTTGAAGAAATAATAACAGAAAATTTCCCAAATCTGAAGAATGAAATGGAAAACCAAGTACAAGAGGTTTATAGAACTCCAAACATACAAAATTACAACAGACCCACACCAAGGCACATTATTATGAAAATACCTAACATACAAAATAAAGACAGAATTTTAAAGGCCGCGAGAGAAAAGAATCAAATTACATTCAGGGGGAAACCAATAAGAATATCAGCAGTTTTTTCAATCCAGACACTAAAAGCTAGAAGGGCCTGGAGCAACATATACCAAGCCCTGAAAAAAAACGGATGCCAACCAAGAACCTTATACCCAGCAAAACTTACCTTTAAATTTGATGATGAAATAAGACCCTTCCATGATAAACAAAAGCTAAAGGAATTTACAAAAAGAAAGCCAGCATTACAGAACATTCTCAGCAAAATATTCCATGAGGAAGAGATGAAAAACAACGATGCAAATCAGCAACAGGAGGTGCTAGCCTAAAGGAATAGCCAAATAAAGGAGAAACCAAATCATGTCAAAAACAAATATGAGTCAATTGACTGGGAATACAAATCATATCACAATAATAACCCTGAATGTTAATGGCCTGAATTCATCAATCAAAAGACACAGACTGGCAGATTGGATTAAAAAGAAAAATCCAACAATATGCTGCCTGCAAGAGACTCATCTCATAGAAAGAGACACCCATAGACTAAAGGTGAAAGGATGGGGAAAAACATACCATGCACACGGACACAGCAAAAAAGCTGGAGTATCCATCCTCATCTCAGATAATGTGGACTTCAAACCAAAACTACTCAGAAGGGATAAAGAAGGACATTACATGCTGCTTAAGGGAAGCATAAATCAGCAAGACATAACAATCATAAATATCTATGCCCCGAACATTGGCTCATCCACGTACGTCAAACAAATCCTTCTCAATTCCAGAAATCAAATAGACCACAACACAATAATACTAGGTGATTTTAACACACCTCTCTCACTACTGGATAGATCATCCAAACAAAAATTGAATAAAGAAACTATAGATCTCAACAACACAATCAGCAATTTAGACTTAACGGGCATATATAGAATATACCATCCAACAAAGAACGAATACACTTTCTTCTCAGCAGCACATGGATCCTTCTCTAAAATAGACCATATTTTATGCCACAAAGCTACTGTTAGCAAATACAAGAAGATAGAGATACTACCTTGTACTCTATCAGATCATAATGGATTGAAATTAGAAATAAATGACAGAATAAAAAACAGAAAATTCTCCAATACCTGGAGACTAAATAATACACTATTATATGATGAATGGATAACAGAAGACATCAGGAGGGAAATAAAAAAATTCTTAGAAGTAAACGAGAACAAAGACACATCATATCAAAATCTCTGGGACACTATGAAAGCAGTACTTAGAGGAAGATTTATTTCATGGAGCACATTTAATAAAAGAAGTAAAACTCAAAAAATAAATGACCTAGCACTACAGCTCAAAGCCCTAGAAAAAGAAGAGCAGACCAATACCAAAAGTAGTAGAAGACAGGAAATAGTTAAAATCAGAGCCAAAATCAATGAAATCGAAACAAAAGAAACAATCGGAAAAATTAACAAAATAAATAGTTGGTTCTTTGAAAAAATAAATAAAATTGATAAACCCTTAGCCACACTAACAAAGAGAAAGAGGGAGAAAACTCAAATTACTAAAATTCGGAAAGAACAAGGAAACATCACAACAGACACGACTGAAATACAAAACATAATTAGAAGATATTTCGAAAATCTATACTCCAACAAAACAGAAAGCCTCGAAGACATCAACAAATTTCTAGAGACATATGAACTACCTAAACTGAACGAGGAGGACATACACAACTTAAATAAACCAATTTCAAGCAATGAAATAGAAGAGGTCATCAAAAGCCTACCAACAAAGAAAAGTCCAGGACCAGATGAGTTCTCAGCCGAGTTGTACAAAACATTTAAAGAAGAGCTCATTCCAATACTTCTCAAAGTTTTCCATAAAATAAAAGAGGAGGGAACTCTCCCAAACTCATTCTATGAAGCCAATATTACCCTGATGCCTAAACCAGACAGAGACACATCGAGGAAAGAAAATTTCAGAGCAATATCCTTAATGAACATTGATGCACAAATTCTCAACAGAATTTTTGCAAATTGCATGAAAAAACATATTAAAAAGATAGTGCCGTATGATCAAGTGGGTTTTATCCCAGGGATGCAAGGTTGGTTCAACATCAGGAAATCAATAAATGTAATTCACCATGTCAATAGACTTAAACTCAAGAATCACATGATCATTTCTATAGATGCAGAAAAAGCATTTGATAAAATATAGCATCCCTTCATGCTCAAAACACTAGATAAAATAGGGATAATGGGAACATTCCTTAATATTGTAAAGGCCATCTATGCTAAGCCCATGGCTAAGATCATTCTAAATGGTGAAAAACTGAAAGCATTCCCCCTAAAAACTGGAACAAGGCAGGGATGCCCTCTTTCACCACTTTTATTCAACAATGTCCTTGAAACTCTAGCCAGAGAAATTAGACAGACCAAAGAAATTAAAGGGATACAAATAGGAAAAGAAGAACTCAAATTATCCCTATTTGCTGATGATATGATTATATACTTAGAGGAACCAGGAAATTCCACCAGAAAACTTTTAGATCTCATAAGTGAATTCAGTAAAGTAGCAGGATATAAGATCAATGCACATAAGTCTAATTAATTTTATATATAATGATGAATCTTTGGAAAGAATATTTAGGAAAACTACCCCATTCACAATAGCAGTGAAAAAAATAAAATACTTGGGAATCAATCTCAAAAAAGAGGCGAAAGACCTCTACAATGAGAACTACAGAGCACTAAAGAAAGAAATTAAAGAAAACCTTAGAAGATGGAAATATTTCCCATGTTCTTAGATAGGCAGAATTAATATTGTCAAAATGGTCATACTACCAAAAGTGCTATACAGATTCAATGCAATTCCAATTAAAATCCCAATGATGTACCTTACAGAAATAGAGCAAGCAATTATGCAATTCATCTGGAAGAATAAGAAACCCACAATAGCTAAAGCAATCCTTAACAGAAAGAGTGAAGCAGGGGGTAGCACAATACCAGATATTCAATTCTACTACAAAGCACTACTAACAAAAATGGCATGGTATTGGTACCAAAATAGAAAGGTAGATCAATGGTACAGAATAGAAGACAAAGACACAAACCCAAATAAATACAGTTTTCTCATACTAGACAAAGGGGCCAAAAATATGCAATGGAGAAAAATTAGCCTCTTCAACAAATGGTTCTGGGAGAATTGGAAATCCATATGCCACAGAACAAAACTAAACCCATATCTCTCTCCCTGCATGAAACTAAACTCAAAATGGATTAAGGACCTCAGAATCAGACCAGAGACCCTGCAGATTACAGAAGAAGAAGTAGGTCCAGATCTTCAACATGTCAGCTTAGGACCAGACTTCCTCAAGAGAACTCCCATAGCACAACAAATAAAAGCAAGAATCAAAAAGTGGGATAGATTATAACTAAAAAGATTTCTATCAGGAAAGGAAACTATCAGCAGTGCAAAGAAAGAGCCTACAGAATGGGATAACATCTTTGACCATCATATTTCAGATAGAGCACTAATCTCCAGAATCTATAAAGAACTCAAAGAACTCTACACCAAGAATGCAAATAATTCAATCGACAAATGGGCTAAGGAAATGAACAGACACTTCACAGAAGATCTACAAGCAATCAACAAATATGTGGAAAAATGTTCAACATCTCTATAATAAGAGAAATACAAATCAAAACCACCCTAAGATTCCATCTCACCCCAATTAAAATGGTGATTATCAAGAATACAAGCAACAACAGGTGTCGGCGAGGATGTGGGGAGAAAGGTACACTCATACATTGCTGGTGGGGCTGCAAATTAGTGCAGTCACTCTAGAAAGCAGTGTGGAGATTCCTTAGAAAACCTGGAATGGAACCACCATTTGACCCAGCTATCCCACTCCTTGGCCTATACCCAAAGGACTTAAAATCAGCATATTACAGAGATACAGCCACATCAATGTTCATAGCTGCTCAATTCACAACAGCCAGATTGTGGAACCAACCTAGATGTCCTTCAATTGATGAATGGATAAAGAAACTGTGTTTTATATATATATATAACAATGGAATATTACTCAGTCATAAAGAATGATAAAATTATGGCATTTGCAGACAAATGGTTGAAATTGGAGAATATCAAGCTAAGTGAGGTAAGCCAATCTCAATAAACCAAAGGATGAAAGATATCGCTAATAAGTGGATGATGACACATAATGGGGGATGGGAGGGGTTAGTGTCAGGGTTAGAGTTAGGGTTAGGGAGGGGGGCAAGAATGGAGGACGGAAGGACTGTATAGAGGGAAAAGAGGGGTGGGAGGGGTGGGCGGAAGGGAATAAATAACAGAATGAATCAAACAACATTACCCTATGTAAATTTATGATTACACAAATGGTATGCCTTGACTCCATGTGCAAACAGAGAAACAATATGTATCCCATTTGTTTAGAGTAAAAAAAAAGAAGGTGAAAATAAATCTAAACGTAACAGTAATAAGCACAAATGTAAATGGAAGAGATTTTAACACACTTTTTGGAGACCCACTGGTACATCGGTTAGTCTAAAAACTCTGTAAGCATCGCTAATAAGCTTTAACTAATGTTCACATGCAAACACACACACATATATACAGCATAGAACCCTCAATCAGAAAATGCACATGCACATGAACACTTAGGAATATAAGTGACTTGACATATACCTGCACCTAACGTATCTCATAGTCCACATGCTCTGATCAAACCAACTTTAGTAAAACATTGTTGTAAAAACAAATGAATAAACCCATAAAAAATAAATAAATACAGTCATGTCATCAAATAGCGATAGTTTGAGTTCTTCTTTTCCTATTCATATCCCTTTAATTTCTTTGGTCTGTCTAATTGCTCTGGCTAGAGTTTCAAGGATGATGTTGAATTGAATTGGTGAAAGAGGGCATCCCTGCCTTGTTCCAATTTTTAGCGGAAATGCTTTCACTTTTTCTCCATTTAGAATAATGTAGCCATGGACTTATCATAGATAAACTTTACAAAGTTGAGGTATGTTTTTACTATCCCTATTTTTTATAGTGTTTGGGGCATGAAGGGGTGCTATATTTTATCAAGTAGCTTTTCTGCATCTATTAAAATAATCTTGTGATTCTTAACTTTAAGCCTGTTGTTGTGTTGAATTACATTTGTAGATTTCTGGATGTTGAACCAAATTTGCATCCCTGGAATGAAACCTTCTTTTTCATGGTGCACTATCTTTTTAATATATTTCTCTACGCAATGTGCTAAAATTTTGTTAAGAATTTTTGCATCTATGTTCTTTAGAGATATTGGTCTGAAGTTTTCTTTCCTTGATGTGTCTTTGGCTGGCTTTGTTTTCAGAGTTATATTAGCTTCATAGAATGAGTTTGGAATGGTTTCCTTCTCTTTTATTTTATAGAATACTTTGAGGAGTATTGGAATGATGTCTCGTAGTACTCAGCTGAGAATCCTTCTGTTTCTGGTCTATTCTTTGTTGGTAGGCTTTTGATGACTTCTTCTATTTCATTGCTTGAAATTTATCTATTTAAATTGTGCGTATGTCCTCCAGATTCAGTTTGGGTGGATCATATCTCTATAAACCTATATGTGTCTTCAAGATTATAAATTTTGTTGGAGTATAGATTTTCAGAGTACTTTCTATAGTTATGTTTTGCATTTCAGTGTCTGTTGTGATATTTCTTTTACATCATGAATTTTAGTAATGTGAGTTTTCTCTCTTCTCTTAATAGTGTGGCTAAAGGCTTATCAATTATGTTTATTTTTTCAAAGAGCCAACTTTTTGTTTTGTCAATTTTTCTTACTGTTTTTTTGTATCAATTTCATTGATTTGAGTTCTGATTTTAGTTATTTCCTCTCTTCTACTACGTTTGGTGTTGATCTGTTCTATTTCTAGGGCTTTGAGCTATTATATTAGGTCATTTAATTGTTGACTTTTTCTTCTTTTAATGAATGGGCTCCATGCAATAAATTTTCCTCTTAATACTGCTTTCATAGTGTCCCAGAGATTTTGAAATGTTGTATCCTTGTTCTCATTTACCTCTAAGGATTTTTTAATCTCCCCCCAATGTCTTCTGTTATCCATGGATCATACAATAGTGCATTATTTAGTCTCCAGGTGTCAGAGTTCCTAATATTTACTTTGTCATTGACTTCAAATTTCATTCCATTATGATTTGATAGAGTACAAGTTGGCATCTCTTTTTGTATTTGCTAAGGGTAGCTTTGTAGCATAGCATGTGGTCTATTTTAGAGAAGGATCTATGTGCTGCTGAGAAGAAAGCATTTTCACTCATTGATGGATGGAATATTATATATACTTCTATTAAGTCTAAATTATTGATTGTGTTATTGATTACTATGGTTTCTTTGTTCAATTTTTGTTTGGAAGATCTATTCAATGGTGACAGTGTTCTGTTAAAGTCACCTAGTATTGTATCTTGGTCTATTTTCTTCCTGGAATTGAGAAGGATTTTTTTATTGTACATGGATGCTCATGTATAAAAATACCTATGATTGTTATGTCTTTCTGATTTATGCTTTCCTTAAGCAATATGAAATGTCCCCCTTTATCCCTGCTGACTAACTTTGGCTTGAAGTCTGCTTTATCTGATATAATGATGGAGACCCCTGCTTTTCTACTGAGTCATGTGCATGATATGCTCTTCCTCATCCTTTCACCTTTAGTCTGTGGATTTCTTTTTCTATGAGATGAGTCTCTTGAAGAAAGTGTTTTGTTGGGTCTTTCTTTTTAATCCAATCTGCCAGTCTGTGTTTTTATTGATGAGTTTAGGCCATTGACATTCAGGGTTATTATTAGGATATGACTTGTATTCCCAGTCATTTTGACTTATTTTCAACTTCTAACTTGACTTTGTTTCTCCTTTATTTGGCTATTCCTTTAGGGCAGTTCTTCCCTTTGCTGACTCACATCATTGTTTTTCATTTCTTCCTCATGGAATATTTTGCTGATAATGCTCTGTAGCACAGGCTTTCTATTTGTAAATTCTTTTACCTTTAGTTTATCATATGAATTATTTCATCATCAAATCTGAATGATACCATTCATAATTCCTTACCATCTTCTCTGTTTGAACAACTTTGTTTTCAAGAATAAATATTTTGTCTTTTTGTCTGAGGTTCTGTCTTCCAAGTGACCTTGCCTGTAGGTTATACATTCTATTGAGTTTTTAATTTGGTTTATTGTTTCATTTCAAGGATTTCTGTTTGGTATATTTTCAGAATCTATCTTTTTATTGAAATGATCTTTTGCTTCCTGCAATAGCTCTTTAAATGTTTATGTACATTATGAATTCCTTTTCTGACATTTCTTCTTTCATGTTGTCATTGGGTTCTATTGATATAATATCTAGGTTTGTTTTGGACACTTTCTTCCCTTGTTTTCTCATGTTGTTTATGTATCTTCCCCTCTAGAAGTGCAAATTTGAGGTATTTCAGTTTTCACCCTATAGTCTTACAGTTTTCCTGCAGATTTCCAATACCTCACCTTGACGTGAGAGATCAATATTAGCAGTGCGCCAATCAATATGCATCATTAACCCAAATAGTTCCTATTAAGATATTAACATTGTTGTCTTAATAAACAGAGATGATGAGTTCCAATTATTATCTGTAGGAAAACTAATAGGTTTGCAATAAGGACCACAATTTCTAATGGTGCACAAAGGGGATGGGGAGAGGTGTAGGATATAATGTTAATGAGATAAGAAGTAAGTCTATAGAGATACTGTTTTGTAGAAATATTGAAAGCAGAATTAAAAGAAATAGGTTGTTAACATGAGAAAAGGAGAAAGAATCTCCAAGGAAACCGATATATAAGAGGAAAATAGAGTGAGAAAATTATTAATAAAAGAAAAAAGTAGAAATATAATAGGTATAATAGGAATAATCTTAATAATACTACTAATTAAAAAATAATTCAGCAATAAAATTATACTGTACGTTTCAAACCTTCTATTCTTCAATAGTCTGATTCTTGAGAGGAACTTGATAGTTCAATGTCCTAAAAGGGTGCTATCCCACTACCTCCAGATCGGAAATAATCAATACTTGTGGGAAAAGGTAACCCCCACGTTGGTAGATGATCAGCCACAGTGTGGGCACTAGAGATGGTGGGTCTGATAGCATGGGCCTTGACTTGATGCTGTAATTTGTGATGCCAAAAAATTTAATATACTTTTTAAATTAGATACTGATTGTAAATATTCAAGTGACTAAAAATCTGATTCTTGGTGTTTTTCCTTCTCAAGATACTTTAACTACACTCTAGATCTATGTACTAAAAATGGAAAGAGAAATTTTTTGATAGATCAAAATGCTCTATGCAGGGACAACTGTAGAAATGGAAGAATAACTCTCAGAGCACGGTCTCATGCTGTGTGTGTGTTCTTATAATAAGTAGTCAGAAAATAGGTTCCAAAGAGCAGCAAACTGCCAACATATTTTAATGTTTGCTTGATCAGTGCTAAAGTGCTATGGTTGGAGTTTATTACAATTATACAACCCCAATGCCATCCTCACAACAGAGGTCTCTGGGAGTTGCAGGATTCATAGTCACCCAGGCACCTCTAAGAATTCTGGGCAGTGTTATGTGTTGTTCTGCCCATGCATCCCTCAACACAGAGGCATATGGAAGATGTAGGCCCCCAAAGACCCAGAACATTCTAGCATAGTGCTATGTTGTTGCAGCCCACACAATAGTGACTACTTGGAGCTCTGAGACCCCAGGAATGCTCAGTATTGTAGTTCACTCTAAGGTAGCACTGACATCTTGAGGTCTCAAGAACAGCAGGTCATTGATTATTCAGAGTAGTACAGTCCATCTTAAGTGGATCTCACCATCAAGACTCCCAGGATCGGAATGCAGCAAGCCTGGCTCTATACCCCTGAGGAGTCTGGATAGTGCAATGCAAAGCATATACATGTATCTCTCAATAGGAAGATGTCTAGGAGCTATAGGCCCTGAGGTATTCTGGATATTGTACTCTGGCCTTCTGCCTGCAGAGCCCTCACTGTGGAGGCCTCTGTGAGTGGTAGACCACACAGGCACCTGGCCCCTCCAAGATTCTTGGGTAGTGTAATTTACTTCTCTACCCCACACTCCTCACCAATGAGGATCCTGGGTGATTATGGTCCCTGAGGATTCTGTACAATGTAGTCCAGTGTTTTGTCTGTGTGTTTCTGCTGGGAGAGCCATGAGAAAAGCAAGCCACAAGTTTCCTTGGTACCCTGAGAATTTTAATGGAACACAGTCCTGCACCAAGGCAGTCCCCAGTTTTGAGGCCTCTGGAAACTCTAGGATTCACATCTATGTTAGTCTCAGGACTTCTGGATAATGTAGTTTGACCTTTTTTATGTCCAGCCACCACTGTGGAGTCCTCTTGAAGTTGCAGACTGAAACTCACCTCAGCAACTCACTCAAGGATTTTAGATAGTATAACCCTACTGTTCTCAATGCAGAGGAGCTTGGGAACTGCTGGCACTGCATACTGTGGGTAATGTAGCCTTGTGATTTTTCCCATTCCACACAGAGGAAACTTGTACCTCAAGTCCTATTAGAATTGTGGGTAATGCAGTCAGAGTTTTACTCACTCAACACAGAGGATTCTGACAGTCCCACAGGACTATGGGTAATGAAGGACAGTGTTCTTGCTCAATTATTACAGATAATCTTGGAAGCTAGAGCACCTGAGGATTGTGGGTGCACAAGACTAATGGTTTATCTGATTACCCCAGAGAATACTGGGAGTTGCAGTTCCTGAGAGTTCTAGATAATGTAATCTAGTGTTTTATGTGCACAGACCTGCTTGGAGAAGGGCCACGGTAACTGCAAACTCTGCTTTTTCTGGTACCCTGAAGATTCCAAGTAGTGTTTTCTACCATTGAAGCCCTCATCACAGAAACCTCTAGAAGTTGCAGAGTACAGGCATCCCCAGGGAATTTGCACACTAAAGTTTGGTATTCCATTCTTGCAGTTTTCACTCCAATGGCTCCTGGGAATGGCAGGTACCCAAGGGTAACATGTAGCACAGTTTGTCATTCCACCTTCCATTCCTCACTGCAGAACTCTCTATGAGCTGTAGGTCCCCAAGGGCTATTGGTATTGCACCCTGCCATTTGACCAATACTACCCTCATTGCTCTGGGCCCTGGAAACTGTAGACCATGAAGGAATCTGGGCAGTGCAGTACATTGTAAATTATGCAGCCCTTACCTGAGAACCTCCTAGGATCTGCTTGCTACATTTCCAACCAGTCACTCCTGAGAACTCTGAGCAATGTGGTCCAGCATTCTCCTGCCCAGCAATGACAAATATGGCCCCAAGAAACTTTGGACCATGTGCTTGCCCTAGTATCCCAAGGATTCTGAGTAGTGTGGCTTAGAATCCTCTCTTCCTAGCCATCTCCATAAAAGACTGTGGGAGCTGTAGCAGTATTTATGCCCAGGTACCCCCAGGGGTTCTGAGCAGTGTAATCTGGCATCTCTTGCCACACCTATCAGCACACTGGCTTCTGGAAAATGTCAAATAACCCACCCATCTGTGTGTAGTCTCACCAAGGAAGCCCCAGTATATTTTGTAAAAATCAAGGTCACATAGTTAAAGAACTCTTTCCACAATGTTTTTGCATTGATACATCAAATTCTCATTGTTTCATGTACTTTAACACTGAAAAAATAGAGCCACAAAAACAGGAATAAAATTAAGCAGTGAGGTTGTACTAGCCTTCCCTCATACCCCCATGAGGCTCCAGGGGACTCCCATGCCATTCTTGCAACATTCTAAGGTTGTGTCTCAGTGTTTCTCTTTTCAGTGTCCTGGGATTCCTCCCCATATACACACCCCATTTATAAAAATGTTATGGTATGACATCATTTTATGAGGTTGAGCAGCCAAAGCCTCAACAAATGATGCTTTTGGAAAAGTAAACCCAGCTAAAATATTACCTATGAAAGTGAAGAACATGGCAGAGCTTCTTCCTCAGCATATAGAATAGTGGATGACAGTTTTTCCCTAATTCTTTCTCATCTTTTCCTCAGATGCACTTTGGGTATCATGAAGCTACAGTGACAACTCACATGAAGGTGCCAAGGAGACATGGTCTCCAGGTGTTTCCAGTAGAGGCTTCTATCTCCCTGTATGGACCTTCAAGGAGAAGGAGGCTCTTGTTCCCAGAGTCATGGCCCTGCCCTCATTATTAACTTCTTTCCCCTGTGGGCACAGGACACCCATTTCTGGCAGGCAGATGATTCGAGGGGATCAGGAAAAGTGGTCCTGAGGATCATCTGCTGGTCACTGTGTACAAAGCAGGACACTTAATGCTCACTGTTCACTGGTGCACTTGTATTCCCTTCTGGCAGTTCTGATGATGCTCTGACATTCATGGTTTTATTTTTCTAGGGCATGATTTTGGTAACTTGGGGATAGGAAGAACAGCAGAGTAAAACAGACATTATTACCTATGTACATTTATGACTGCAAGACCAATGTGATCTCACAGTATGTACAATCAGAAAAATTAGAAATTATATTCCATTTATGTATAATTTATGAAAAATGCACAATCTACTGTTGTGTGTAAATAAGTAGAACAAATTTTAAAAATTTAAAGAAAACAGCAATAAAGCCCACCATCCCACATTTGATGAGAAAGTATGGTGATAGCAATAGGCAAATTACATGGCTGAGAGGCTGAAGTTCATTGATTTCTTATATATCAGCAATAGTTTGTAGGAAAAATTGGAATTTGAAACTTGACTAAGAAAAAATTATAAACAATAACATTTATAATAATACCCCCAAAATTGAAAATTTTAAATAACTTATAAATTACAATTATACTTTCAGAAAACTAAGAAACACAATTGAAATAAACAAAGCAAAATAAAAGTAATTGCAGACATATTCCTTTTTCAGGCCTCTATATAGGATGATATTTACTCAAATTTGATATATGGATTGGTTCAATCACACTCAAAAGTTCAGTGAACTCTTTCTGATATTAGAATTGATGGCACAGACTGCAGAGGAACAATCAATGAACTTGCACATCTTGATTCCAACACCTGTTAGAAAGCTGAAGCAGTGGCCATAATGTGATGTGCTGTGAACTTGGCTTTGCAGGGTGGCACTTGCCTGTAGTCCCAGTGGCTCAGGAGGTTGAGGGGAAAGGATTGAGAATTCAAAGTCAGCCTCAGCAAAACTGAGGTTTTAAGCAATTCAGTAAGACTCTGTCTCTAAATAAAATACAAAATAAGGTTGGGGATGTGGCTCAGTGGTTCAGTGCCCCTGAATTTAATCCATGGTATAAAAAAAAGAAAACACAAAAAACAAAAACAAATAAACAGAAAATAAAATAACAATACCCCACAACTTGGATATAATGTTGCTGAAAACACAACTGACATTGTCTGAGATATAAAACACAGGAAGAGGTTGCTAAACCCCAGGCTGACAGTAGGAAAGGGGTGAACCCTGAGCACCTGCCAAAGGACAGGATGCTCACATCTGCTCTGGTGACTGGTACATTATTTTCTTTGAGTGGAAAACTTCAGATTTTAGGCAAGTACAGTAGTGAACATGTATAATCCCAGGAAAATCAGAGACTGATTCAGGAGTTGGCAAGTTGAAGAGCAGTCTCCGTAACCTTGTCCCCCCAAAAAATAGAGGGTTGGTCATATATCTCAGTTGAAAAGTCCTCTGGACAGATACTGAAACCCCAGTACCCAAAGAAAAAATAAAAGCAGTGCAGTTTTTAGACATGCAGTCTGGAGGTATTATTACTGTTATTAGAAATCCATAGCACAGGCCTTGACTGGCAAAATCTGAGGCAGTCCCCTACCTCATAGCCTGCACACAGCACCATGGAATCCAGTGGCTCTTGAGCTTTATCTGTCCAGGAGGAAAGATTCAGGAGCCTATGGTGGGGGTTGTGCCATCAGGAAGGTGCCTACCTCTGCTGACACAACATATGAACATAGACCCTCCTCCAGGTACAAATTATGGGGACTATTGCTGTGGTGACTTGATAAATCCTGCAATAAAGAAAGTGCACAACCCAATGGTGGGAGCAGGAGTGTGGTCCATGTGGCACAACACAACCTCAAGTGGGGAAGCAGACACAGCATCCATTCCACCACTCTGGGACACTTAAGCAAGACTCAGCATGCTTGGCCTACACTTACCCCTTGGAAGAATCTGTCCCAACATTGATCCCAGCAGCCTCCTCAGGCTTCCGGAGACCAAATGATCATGGGATCCACTGACTTCAAACTGTTCTGCCATCCCAGTCTTCTTCTGCCAAATGCCACTGAGACAGGATCTGCTGTGCACCCCTTTCACTACCATGAAGATGTGAAATGCATTCTGCCATCCTCCTTTGGCAGGTGCATAGGAACCTGGCCACTGGCCACTAAGGTTTCCATTTTCTCCACTCACATTTGGTCTCTCTGAGGTAAAAACTATCACTACTTTACCCTGCCTCATCCTGTCTTTCTCTTTCTGTAAGAGGTATCTGCAAATATCTCAGAATTTTCTTCACTCTTAAAGATGAGCTGTCATGACTTGGTCAGCTCTGAGTGTACCTAGGTGTAAGAGGAAAGGGCTGGAGAAGGCAGACTTCTCTCTTCCCTGAGCATATAAGGCAGGACAACCAGCATTGATCATGTGGTCTCAGATATAGAACCCAGGACTTGGGTGGAGATTGTGCTGGCCTCTCTCCTGTTACAAATGTGACAAGATTCCCATGTGTCCAGCTGCCCACAACCTTCCTGGCCACCTGGTATATGGCTCTCCTTCTGCTTTTTCTGCCTGCTCTTTCATAAGAACTTGGAGAGCACTCGGAGAGACAGAAGCAGAAGACATTCACAGCCTGTAGTCGGGAAGCAGGGGCAGGCCCACAGCCTTGGGGCAGCTGAAAGGGAACAGTACAGTAAGACACCCAGGGATTTCAGGAGACTTAGTTTTTAAGCTGAAAGGTGTAACAAGAAGACAATTCCAAAGTCCAAACCAGGACCACCAATGTGAATGTTCAGAACAGCAAGATGAGTAGGAACCCAAAAGCTCTGAGCAGGAAAAGGCAGGTTGTCTGTCAAGAACTGAAAACATTGCTTAACCACACCAACTTCTTTGAAAAGGTGACTTTTTCATATTTCTTTTTTTTTCATTTAAAGCTTATTTATTTTTCAATTTTATCAGTATATGAAGTGCTTATCACTCCTACAGACATCAGTCAACTTAAAAACACACATAGCTGTAGTCATAGCAACTACTACACTCCAGGCACTATGCTAGACACTTTACTGATATTCCTAACTTACTTAAGAGTCCTATGAAGTAAGTATATCCTTATCGTGTTTATGAGAAAGCTGAAGTCCAAACAGGCTAAACAGTTTTTCCAAACACACCAAATGATGGAAGCTGGATTCATGCCTGAAGCTATCTACCTTCAAAACCCATTTCCTCTATGGCATGCTGTCACCAAATATGAAGTCAAACTGGATTTGAACCTATAACTTTTTTGAAACATAGATAGTTTCTTCTCTCTTGACCACCTACATCTTTGCAGCAAATTACATCATGAACATTTGAAGGAATAGAAAAATAATGTAAGACTTTCTACACTTTGCATTTGGTGGCAGCCTTATAGCTTAGTGTCATGGGTAGACTTGTACATGACACATTGTTAAATTTGTGCATATGGGTGTTTTTACCTCTGTTCAAGTGTTCAGTGCATCACCTTTGGATATTTATTCTAGTTACTTAATCTAACCAAAGGAAAAAGGTGAAGTTAATAATTTCAACACTTTAGTAATGCCTTGTAAAATGTACCCTATATTCCTTGTTCTCTTTTTTCCAAATGTAGCTTACATCCTTTTTCTTCAGTTTTGCCCTAGTAGTACTATAGTAATGAATTATTAGTTGATTTCTAGAGTTGGTATAGATAAATGAATAATAAAATTACAACTCTTTGTAGAAGCATAATCTGAGACACCTACAGATATTTTTCATATTGGACTTTGATTTCCAATGATTTGTTAATATGCTCTAAATTTTTAAAGTTTTGCTGAGTATAAACACATGGTGGCCTTTTGTCTATCCTTTCTTTTCCACACAGATAGTAACTTGTTTAAATTTGCATTGTTGCATATTTCTACAAATACTTTGCATGTGAGAAATTTAACATACTTATTTGCTTATAGTCAAATTTAAATGTAAACATTTTAAGGTTGGTCTGGACTATCAAAATCCATACCTGAGTCCATTCAGAGAATTCCAAAGGTGGAAACACCATCCCAGCATTCAGCCAACATTGGAAGGTGGAAAAATAATTGCCTATGGAGCCAGAGCTGTCAATGAAGGTGGCTTTCAGGTAACTCTTCCAACTGATTTTTCCTTATTTATATGTTGTAAATTCCAAATTGAAAATAAGATGTAACCGATTGAAAAGGATTAGAAAATTATCACGTAGGAAGAAATTTTATAAACACCAAGTGTTTGGTGTTTATAAAACCTTATACATGGTAATTAAATTATATATACCATGAATTTATTTTTAGGAATATATTGATCTCTAGGACATTTTCATATTTCGGAAGGAAAAAGTTTTTTCAGCTCAGAATTCTGCCCCTGCCAAATAATTAGTCAGGTGGGAGGGTGGATTTCAGACATTTTTAACACATTCAACAATTCAGAAAATTTATCTTCTTGGTGCTTTGTTGTGAAAACCAATCGAGAATGTTCTCTAAGAAAACAAGGGAGTTAAGGAAGAAAGAACAAAGTTGCCATTCAGCAAGCACTGGAGTCACCCAGCAAGTCAGGGATGGGAGCTCCTTCCATGGTGTTGCCACCCCACACAGCCCTAGAAGCCACCCCTTTCAGTGGCAACAGGAGCAAAACACACAAATAAATGTAATTAAAGGATCAGATAAGTCCTGTCCAAGGATAAAATATTTACAGCAAAATTTGAAAAAGGACCCAGTGACAAAAAGAGATGGGACTAAACATTGAGCAAACCATTTGGAGTTAAGATTGTCATGAGTCTGGTGAGTTCTAAGGTCTGAAAGGAAGCCAGAGTGGCTGTATTGCTATTAGGAGGGTGTCCCAGGTGAGAGGAGCATGGCCATGGTCATCTGGCTCTTTTTTGGGAGAAAGAGTTTTGAATTCTCCTATGATCTAATTTGGTTTAAGAAAATCTGGTTGCTCTTTGCATAATGAAATGCAAGGGTCAAATTGGAAGATAATACTTGGAAAGTTTCTGCATATGTCCTGTCCATTGGCACTGGCAGCCTTGGTTAAGACAGGGTAGAAGAAATGAACCAGAGTGGACACATCAAACAGCTATGCCAAAATGAGAATGGACAGGTCTAAAAGAGAGTTGAGTGAAATGTTGAGTCAGGTACTGATTTGAGCTCTTTGGTATTCATTTCTTTAAAGTTAAGAAATCTGGATTCAAATGGCTCTGAGACATGTATGAAAACCCTAGGCAGAAAGACTAACTGGACATTTACAAACACACAGGTCTAGAGCTCACAGAAAACTGGGCATGGATAAGCAGATGTGGGATTCATCAGTGTGGAGCGAGTACTTGAAACCACGTTAGTGGACAAGCCCTTCTGGGGGAAATTCTAGAGAGAAGACATGCAAGTTCCTGTATCTGTATTCATAGATGCCCAAGAGTGCAGCTGGGGGGATCAGGGGAGCCTGGTGTCAGGCAGCCACCAGAAAGCAGACTTTTCAGCCAGTTCCAGCTTTGTTGAGGAGTCTTGAGTCAATAGGAAGTGAATTCAGTATAAAAGCAATGAATAAGAGATCAGCATACAGAGGCAGAGTTTGGGAGGCATGAGGAAGAAAAATGAGAAGAGAGCAGGGGCCTGGGAAGTCTATCTTTAGAGCATTCATCATCTTTGTGTAAAACCTGAACATAACAGACTCAGCTCCACAGCCTGGTTGGGAAAAGGTCCAACTTTACCCTCAATAAAGTTATAAATTGGAAAACTCCCTGGGGAAAAATGTGTTGTGGACAGGTTAGAAAGATTAGGATCAGACAACCATTGAAGCACTAGTTCATACTTCACCCAGAATGATTTTTCTTGTTTTAATGCTTGCTGATGTTATAAACAATTTTACATTGGAAGATTATAAGTGAGGGGGTATCCTTAGAATTTTCTTAGATTTTGACATTATGGTTCTTTCTTTCTTTCTTCAGACTTGCCCATTATTAGAGGAGACAAAGTATTATCTGAGAGATAATTTGTGTCCTCTAGCGATATACAAAATGTATATATTTTATAGTTGGGTTTTACAATTTAAAGCATGAACCAATTTTGAGAATGGCCTATGCTGAGTTATTTTGGTGTTTAGAAAATCACCTTTGTGAAGGCTATGCTCATTGTTTTATAATACATACCCTTCAATCTGTGAAATCATTGAGAAACATTATTGCCCAATTTATTCAATACACAGATTATATTTTACAAAATGTTTTAATTCTTTTCTCACAGACTAAATCATTAAGCAAGAATCACTGGTACATGAAATAAACTTTTTAAAAGTAATGGAAGAGTTAACTAGAAGTAGAGCTATTTGTCTTCATGAAGTAAAACACGAAAGGAGGCATTTATGGAAAGCCTCAGGGAGAAAAATGACTCCAAAACAAAGGTAAGCATTAATTTAAAAGTTATGTTGTTAAGCTGTCTGACCATAATTGAGTTCAGACCTTTAAAATGTTATCAAACTCAACTAAATCACCTTCAACTGACATAGAATGAGCCAATGCTGGCCACTTCCATCAAACCCAGAGTAAGCAGTTTCTTAGTGTGGCAGTATTTCAGGATACAGGTGATAAATATACTACGGTTAATTTTTCAAAAGCAGCTAGAAGCAAAACAAGTTCACTCATGCATTTCCAAGACCCCACCAAAGAAAAGTTTTAATATTATTTTAAGAGCAAACTTCTATGAAAGAAGATGCTACCTAGCAGGCTTGGTAAAGTTTAGGTGGGAAATTCAGATTTAGGTGGGAAAGCTCTTACACAAGAGATTTCATCTCCGTTTTCAAAAGGTCATTTGAAATTATCAGATCCTCCTTCCCTATTTTACAGTTCATCTCTGTTTTCTAAATACATGTCAACAGAGGGAGAATCAGTGTTCTGACAAAGCTATTCCCCATTTTACAGTTCATCTCTGTTTTCTAAATACATGTCAACAGAGGGAGAATCAGTGTTCAGGCAAAGCTGCAGACACTGAAAGTTTTACTCCAGGGATTATACAACACCCACTTGGGATTGGAAACAATGCCTTGGGGGACATGGAGGACAGGAGGACAGTGGAGAGGACTGAAGTGGTGGGTCGCTGTGACTGGCACTTGACATTTGAAATTCACCAAATGTCAGACATCCTTAGATATCAAGTCTGCAGTGCTGAGACTCAGACACTAATCAACCAACCACTAATCAGAGTAATGGGATGGGTCTCTAGCATTCTTTGAAGGAGCAGAGGGTGGGGTCACAGATTTAAAGGTTTTTCTTGTCTTTGATTAAGGAAGAAAAGAGCAGCAACATGATGCACATTCACTAGCTCAATTTCCCTCTCATGGATGCCTTGTGGATTAAAGACACACTGCATTAACACACACTCAGCCTCCAGACTTAGTGATTCTCCATCCTGATCCAGGGACTCTGAGGAAAAGTGGGGATCCAGAAGCTCATGATATTGCACCCCAGAGCCCACTCTATTGACTCCCAGGAAAATGTGGGGACCCAGAAGCACATGCTCACCAAGTTCACAATGTTGCACCCTGGAGCCCACCCCAGATGGAGAGTTTACCGACCTACACCCACCCTAGATGCCTTGGTTGGCACCCCAGCCTGTTACTCCCACCCCCATCCACCACACCTGTTCCACAAACAGGCTCATGCCCCCTGGTGGCACCAGTGTCAAGCACACACCAACTTTCCAAGGGCTCCCAGAACAATAGCAGTTGAAGCGCCAGCAGCACCCAGCATCCGCCACCACCAGGGCCAAATTTTGCCACCCACCACCTTGCACCAGCATCCCAGATGTTGGTAAAGGGTCTCAGCCAGGAGGGTCCCCAAAGCCTTCCCAACCCGCTATGTTGGTGTGCTCCATGCTGCATCAAACCACCAAGGATCCTGTGCCCCAGTGCTGGAGTGGGCAGGATGCAGTGGCTGCCCTGCAGGAGGTCATGTTGCCTGGCCACTCCTCATGGCCACCACCCCCCTGCCCCTACTCTGACCAGCACTGAGAAGAAAGAGCACTGGCTTACTGTCACCTGTCCCTGGGCAGCAGTCACTGCTCATGATTCAGGGTCCCTTCACACGTGGCTCCTCTGCCAAAGCAGATGGCCCAGAAAGGTGGCTCCTGCCTGAATTGGCCCCCTCCTGTCTGCCTGCAATTTTGTGCTGATCTGGCAGCTTCCCATGCAGGCTTGGACCCTAGGAATCTGTGAGGGACACTGCATACAGCTGCATCTCAGTTCTTGCTCAGGGTGGGGCTTGAGGGCCTGACTTTCTTGGACAGGGCATCCAGGTGCTGTGGGCCAGGTGGAACCTATGCAGGTAAGGCAGGTCGAGGGAATACAGCAGTTCTTGGACCCAGGGCATGCGGGTTTGCCCCTGCATCTACCCAGGGAAGTGCCCTGCACCCATCCACAGTCTGGGCTTAGTAGTGCCATGCCAAGTTGTTGTAACTGTTAATGAGAAATTAATGCAAATGTTTTTTTCATTCCTAGCAAGAAGAGGCAATATGGGGCCCAACCCTAATCTGTGGAGAGCAGTGACAGAGGATAGGAGAGCAGTGACTGAGTTTGGGTGTCTGTGATAACCTCATAGCTGTTTCATGCCCAGAGTCTGAGAATGTTTCTGTGCAAGGGCACAGGATGCTTAGTTGCTGTGGCAATGCCTTGCATGAGCAGGCTCTGTACAAGTGTCCTATGAGCTCTGAACTTGATCTCAGGCACACAGCTCCAGAAAAGGAAGGAATTATTATGCTAGAGAACCAAAATATTTCACCAACTCTGCTTCCCAGATTTCTGCCTGCCTTATAGTAACATTTAACAATGGATTTTGTTCAGAGCTACACAAAGCTCCTATCATGCACTTTCCAACTGTGTATTGCACTACAGAAAAACTACATAGGATGTCCTAATTTCTGTAACTTTCCTGAATATAAAGAATTGCATAGTCTTTAAACTTGATAATATATATATAAAGATTGCTGGCACAATTCTTTAGATCTGAATCTCCATCAGAGAGCAGAGCTCCACCTGATCTCAGATTAATCTTCAAGTTCTGTGTCTGTGAATCTTTATTTTCCAATCCCCCTTAACCCCTCGCCAGACCAGAGAGTTTGGTTTCACCCACTCAAGTTCACAGGAGTGGGTATGACTTTGATAAATTTTGTTACAATTATAAAAATCCTGGTTATTTTCCAAAGGACTGTAAAATAAAAAAAGGAGGGGGGCTGCAAAAACAGCCCAATCAGAAATTTCCAATCTGTCGCTGTGACTGGCACTTGACATTTGAAATTCACCAAATGTCAGACATCCTTAGATATCAAGTCTGCAGTGCTGAGACTCAGACACTAATCAACCAACCACTAATCAGAGTAATGGGATGGGTCTCTAGCATTCTTTGAAGGAGCAGAGGGTGGGGTCACAGATTTAAAGGAAAGTTGGTGTGTGCTTGACACTGGTGCCACCAGGGGGCATGAGCCTGTTTGTGGAACAGGTGTGGTGGATGGGGGTGGGAGTGACAGGCTGGGGCGCCAACCAAGGCATCTAGGGTGGGTGTAGGTCGGTAAACTCTCCATCTGGGGTGGGCTCCAGGGTGCAACATTGTGAACTTGGTGAGCATGTGCTTCTGGGTCCCCACATTTTCCTGGGAGTCAATAGAGTGGGCTCTGGGATGCAATATCATGAGCTTCTGGATCCCCACTTTTCCTCAGAGTCCCTGGATCAGGATGGAGAATTGCTAAGTCTGGAGGCTGAGTGTGTGTTAATGCAGTGTGTCTTTAATCCACAAGGCATCCATGAGAGGGAAATTGAGCTAGTGAATGTGCATCATGTTGCTGCTCTTTCATTGGACTAATCAATGCAGATCAAAAACAGACATTTCAGGAAACCCAACTATGGGTTGCCTCCCAACTCAAGGCTAAAGGAGGAGGAACTCTTCTCATCTGCAGATGCAGATGTCTTCTACACCAATATTTTCTGTTTAAACAGAAGTTCCTTCCACAAGGAAGCTTCCTTTCATGCTGCTAGATGGATTAGTTTTGATTACTACTGAGGATGCTCAAATATGTCTCCCTGGGGAAGTTTATAAAATTCTTACCCAAACTCAAGGTCTTCTACCTAAAGGTAACTTTGGTTTAATTTTGTCCTGCTCTTGCAGTGCTAAAGAAGGAAATCTATAATTCCTGAAGGGAATGATTCTGATTACACTTGTGTAATATACATCCAAGTTTGGTCATATATGCCTTTAATTCTCCCTGGAGGCTCTTCCATAGCTCAGTTAATTGTCATTCCTTTTATTACTGCCCAACAACCTTAAATAAAAGAGGAAATACAGGATTTGGTTCCAGTATTATAGAAGCATGTATACCTATTACTGAAAATAGATGAAAATTAACCCTTGGTTTAAATGAGCAGTCGATCACAAGATTACTGGACACCAGTGCTGATGTAACAGTTAAACAGTCTCAATGTGGTCTCATGCATGGCTCTTTCAGAGGGTCATCCCTTGGGGCATGGGAGGAAATAACAAACAGGTGTCTAAAATATCTCTGTGATTGCAATGCATCATCCCTTCCAACCCTCAAAAAATTATTAATCATATTCAACCATACATTATAGTGATTCACTTTCGTATAAGCAGCAAAAACATTTTATGCAAGTTCCAAATGACTATGGAGTGACCTTTTTTATAGTTATCTCTGCAGAATTGACCACCTTGCCATTAAAGTGAAAGGTCAAAACTCCTGTCTGGGTAGAACAATGACCATTGTTTAAGGAGAAGGTGGCAGCTGCAGAGGCTCTCATTCAAGATCTGTTATAATTGGGACATATTGAACCTTCTACCAGTTCACAGAATACACCTATTTTTATAAACAAGAAATCAGGGGAATGGAGATTATTACAAGATTAGAGAGAAATTAATAAATGTATATAACATATGGGTCCACTTCAATGTGGATTGATTACCTAATTCTAATTTAATTACTCAAGATTTTTCTTTATATTTGGTAGACTTAAAAAGACTTTTTTTTAACTATTCCTCTCTGTTCTGGTGTTCAAGAAAAACTCACCTTCACAGTTCCTGTTTTTAATCATCATAATCCTGCTGATAAATATCACTAGTAAGTTCTTCCTCCTGGTATGTTCAGTAGCCCCACATTATATCAATATTTTGAGAATAAACCTGGATGATATTTTGATTGCTGGGAATTATATTCCATTGATTACAAATCTTAGTAAAGATTCTAGAAGTATAAGCAGGGGCATTCTCAGTTTTAAACAATGAGATTTGCCCATGGTGGCAGTGCAAAGGAGCACATGAGAGATGCAGGCTGAGACCTTCTCTGAACAATGTGCACTGGCCCATATGAGACCTGGGAAGAGATCTGTGGTAACATGTAAAAAGGAATAGAAGTGAAAAGGAGAAAAATGAATTATATTTATCTGCCAAAGTGCATTAGAATGTAAACCTTGAGTGTTTAATTTCCAAGTGAGGAAACAAAAGGGTTTGAAATGAGAGCAATTATTAATGATGAAATGGGCCTGTTGAGAGGAAATAGAAAAGGTTTTATTAAACAACAAATATTTTGATGAAAAAAATTCTGTAATACCATGGCATCTGGAAAGAAAATATAAAGTGATTTTATAGCAGCTTCAGCATGAGAATTTCCTTCAGTGCATTGTCCAGAAATCTTAGTGTGCCTACATATATGAGGAAGAAATAATGGAGCTCTATAATCCTGTAAAAGAGATTGAAGAGTAATAAGCAGGGATAACAAATTAGAGTCCAAATGAAGTAACCAAATTGCAGAGGAAATATGAGGTATCAGTTTGGCTACATACTGAGAATCTGTAATGATGTTTAATGTTGTAGGAAACATATGAAGAGCCAAAATAATTGCATCTAATTCTGCTCACTGAGGAGAAGCATGAGACAATGTGTAATAATCAGTCCATTTTTTATTAGTGAATATAGATAATAAATCCTGTTGTTTTCCTCCATCAGTATAGACAGTAATCCCACTGGAAAATGGAATGGAGGAGATTAAAGAAGGAGCATGAGAGACTTGACCCAAGGAAAGACACTCATCCTGAGGTGCAGTGTACTCTGAGAAGCAAGCAAGTTATGTGGTCTGGACATGAACAAAGATAACTGTATTGTGTAACCTAGCGTAATTTGATATGACCCTGGAATAGATAATAAACTGGACTGGCTTTCCCATGAGAGCCACTTCTTGTTCTTTGCTATCCTGTGCATTTGCCTCTTCATTAGCTCTCCCCTTAACCCATATAGCTGGATCCCAATTAACCTTTACACACCACCCTGCACAAGTCTAAGCAGGAAAGAAAAAGTGGGGAAACTGAGACCTGACAACAGCAGTCAAGTGGAGCAGAGAGATTAGGAACTACATCTGACCCTATACTCACCTTTTCCCCCTTCTCTCACTATGATAGAAAGGAGACAAGGTATAAATGCAGCACAAAGGAGCCATCATCTTTGAGAACATATTGAGGGTCCCTACAGGCACTGGCTAACAGAGCCCAGTAGTACCCTTTCCCAGACCCTGGTGTCCTGAAGATATATGAATGTGACTGGACAAGGGGAGAGGCTATTTTGATTTTCTGTTGCCATTCAAATGGATTTATTCAATCTAGAAAGATTATATGAGAACCTAAGGGCAAAAATAAGCAATATCTACTAAGAATTGAGCACTTACTGTGGCCCAGTCTTTCACAGTAGCACCACATTACGCATGATGACAAATGAATGTCATTGATACAGATGGGAAAACTGAGGCTTACAGAACCAAAATATCTTTCCCAAAGTTAGGGGCTCAAATCCTGTGTTCTCCACCACTAATAATCTCTGCTTTTCTCAGAGATGGAGTGTGGGCAAATGTACCAGGGTAGCAGATTGGGGCTTGGATAAATTGGCTCTGTTCTTTCAAATTGAAAAATTTCTGCAAATTACTGGCAGTTAGCAGAAAGTTTTGAGGAAACTGGTTCGGATTTGTAAAACCATGTCAGTATATGATAAGTTATAAGAGATCAATGATATCACTGCCACTAGAGAGAATGTCTGGAGAACCCTGTGGTAAAATTTTATTCCAATATTATCCTGGGAAAGTAAAGCTCTATTATTGTCTCCACACTTTATTCAAAAACCAAGGCCAGGAAACTTTATTTATTTATTTTTATTTTTTATTTTGTTTCTAAAGAGCATTTTATTTAAAGGTTCACAATTACAGCACTTGTAATAACACAAAACATTTAAAATTGACAAAGGTTACCCAGAAGGAGAACTTTTCTAGTTTTTAAAAGGAATGGTGTCCCTGTGTCCAAAGTGTGTGAAACACATAGTGCACTGAGGAACTCTGTAGATCAACAGAATCCATTATCCAAAAGAAATTAGCAAGAGTTCCAAGCTATTCCAGAATTGGAGGAGAGGGTGAATAACACAAATATAAAGACTTCATTTTTCCCAGGTAAAACTCCAATTTAAAACAAGCAAACAAACATTTAGCTATCTCAGTGTTTCCTACCATCAGGGAACATACTTCAAAGAGCAAAACAACAAACCAGTATCCTGCATAGAAATTCTTAACCTAAAGACCTCTGTCATATTTCCCAAATTTGGTCACATGAGAATGGAAAATGATATTAGTGAAATTGCCAGATAGCTGAGAATTATCATCAAAAAGAAGCAATATACAAACATTATGATGAAGTAGTTCATAAATTAAACCTATATTTTACATTACCAAATTTGTATAGTATTCTGCACTGTTGATATTGCAGATACTGTTTTAAAATAATGCCAGGAGTATGTTTATCTCCTGAAGGTTTACATGAACTGCTTATGTTCAGACATCTTTTCACAGGGTCTCCCTGAAAGAACTCAGTCTGTCTATTGGCTCTTATTTGTAGTCAGAGGAAGACTAAGGTCTTATTCAAGGACACCTGAGGAACAGAAGCAAGAAATATTGGTAACAAGATGTCAACTGATCCTACACGAGAGGTTTTCTGAGAGAAGGGGAGCAGAAGCATACTCCCAATTATCCACCTCCTCCAACCACACCCTAACTGCCTGCAGTTACCACTCAGTTAATTCCTATCAGGGGATTAAATCACTGGTTGAATTAAAGATCTCATAACCCATTCATTTTGCCTCTAAACTTTCTTGCATTATCTCACACATAAGTTTTTTTGGGCACAACTTATATCTAAGCAGTAACACACATACCTTAAGTGAGTAGTGAATTCTACTCTTAGTGAAGAAGAAGAGAGGTAAGACAAAAGAAAAATTAAAGTTGCCAGAAATGTTAAAACACTGGGTATATCATCTGGAAATTGCTTTCCTCATTTAATAATTCATGTTGAGATCTCTGTGTGTTTCTATTTACAAATCTGCTCATATTTTAACCATTATAGGGCATTCCATTGCATGAATGAATCTTCATCTATTTTTCCATTCCCCTTTTGATGGATGTGTAGGCTATTTATGAATGTGCAGTATTCTAGACACTGATGTATTTCCTTTCAGATGCTTCCTTGTGCATAAATACAAATATTCCTTTAGCGCAACTAATAAAAATGAAATTGCTAAAGAAAAATTGAAAGTTGCTTGCTAAACACTTCATATATATATTTCCAAAAGTCTAAGCCTGATTTGGGGAAATGAAAAGACAATTCTCCTGAGTAGATTAAGTATGCAAGACAGAAACATGAAAGGAGAAAGATTTTCCCTGGTTTGAGATTTCCCTGAAGTAGAAGAGATAGGCAGAAAAAAGTGGTATGCATGTTACTGGAAATTTGTTTCCTACCACTACTTCCTGGTGATGCAGGGAGTTGTCCTCTTTTTATTTAAAATTTTGATATTTTGTTCATTGTGGATTTTTTGCATCAATTTGGATTTTGCTAATTTTAAATTAAAATACAAATTATGTGATTACTGAGTTTTGTAGCTTACATTAATCCTGGTCCTAATCCCTGAGTAGAGACACATGACAGGATGATGATGGTTCTCCAAGTAAACCCAAAATGCCATACTAATAGGAGGTCAGACTCCTCAATGGAGAAATAACTTACAAAAGTGATTCACCGTTTCCCCAAAATTTTACACTGTGGTATGGTTCAGATCTGAAATTAAATGTCCCCCAAAGTTTCCTGTGTTGAAGACTGGTCTCCAGTGCAGCAATGTTCAGAGGTGGATTTTGGGGGATTGATTGAATCATGAAGGTTCCAGTCTCATCAATGGATTAATACATTCATAAATTCATAGATAAATGGACTATTAGGAGGTGGTGGGAACTGTAGCCACCTCATCTCTGTCACCTTACTGGCTGCAATAGGGTAAGCTGCTTTCCTCCCCCACACTCTTCTGCCACTGGCCCAAAACAAGGGAGACATCCAAGCACAGTTAGAATCTGTAAGACAAATCACTTTCCTCCTTTACATTGTTCTTCTTAGGTATTATCACTGCAACAAAAATCTAACACACAATGTATAACAACTTTTCACTATAGAGTTAGGTAAATCATAAGAAAGAATGAGGTTAATAACAAAATTGAGGCTGGGAATAAAAAATTAAGTTGAGTTGTATTTCTTGCCAATTTGAGTTCATGGTCTGATATTTACATCCATTTTTTCCAATAATTTCGAACCCTAACTGCACATAGAATCCCCTGGAGTGCTTTTAATACATGGCAAATATATCTTCTGGCCAATAATAATAACAAAACAGCAACACATACCAAAGATAGAGCCCTAACCAAAGACGCAGCAACTTAACTGGCATATTTTACACACTCATGAATTTATTCTAATGTACAACTGGAGCTAAATTACATCATCTTATGCTATCAAATATCAATGCTGCATGCCATGTACACCCTGGCAATTGAGCCTGATAGAAACCCAACCATCAGGACAGCCTCCTTCACTACCTTTCCAATCTTCCCTTCTTATATGATTTCAAAATAAATTTTGCTGCATACTGTAAAGAAATATAAAACAAAACTGAGTTCATTCCAAAAACTAGAGAGCATGGGAATATAATTAACATAGTAAATTATAGAATCCATCCACCTATAGCCCATACAGTGTCAATTCTTTTTTTTTTGCTACTTTTTGATATTTCTTTTTTTTTATTGTAAACAAATGGGATACATGTTGTTTGTACATGGCGTAAAGGCATACCATTTGTGTAATCATAAATTTACATAGGGTAAAGTTGTTTGATTCATTCTGCCATTTTTTCCCTTCCCCCCCACCCCTCCATCCCTCCCCTCCCTCTATACAGTCCTTCCTTCCTCCATTCCTCCCCCCTCCCTAAACCCAACTCCAACCCTGACACTAACCCTCCCACCCCCCATTATGTGTCATCATCCACTTATTAGTGATATAATTCTTCCTTTCGTTTTTTGAGATTGGCTTATCTCACTTAGCATGATATTCTCCAGTTTCATCCATTTGCCTGCAAATGCCATAATTTTGTCATTCTTTATGGCTGAGTAATATTCCATTGTATATATATATATACCACAGTTTCTTTATCCATTCATCAATTGAAGGACATCTAGGTTGGTTCCACAATCTGGCTATTGTGAACTGAGCAGCTATGAACATTGATGTGGCTGTATCTCTGTAATATGCTGATTTTAAGTCCTTTGGGTATAGGCCAAGGAGTGTGATAGCTGGGTCAAATGGTGGTTCCATTCCAAGTTTTCTAAGGAATCTCCACACTGCTTTCCAGAGTGGCTGCACTAATTTGCAGCCCCACCAGCAATGTATGAGTGTACCTTTCTCCGCACATTCTCGTCAACACCAGTTGATGCTTGTGTTCTTGATAATCGCCATTCTAATTGGGGTGAGATGGAATCTTAGGGTGGTTTTGATTTGCATTTCTCTTATTACTAGAGATGTGGAACATTTTTCCATATGTTTGTTGATTGCTTGTAGATCTTCTTATGTGAAGTGTCTATTCATTTCTTTAGCCCATTTGTCAATTGGATTATTTACATTCTTGGTGTAGAGTTTTTTGAGTTCTTTATAGATTCTGGAGATTAGTGCTCTATCTGAAGTATGATTGGCAAAGATTTTCTCCCACTCTCTAGGCTCTTTCTTCGCATTGCTGATAGATTCCTTTGCTGAGAGAAAGCTTTTTAGTTTGAATCTATCCCAGTTAATAATTCTTGCTTTTGTTTCTTGTGCTATGGGAGTCCTGTTGAGGAAGTCTGGTCCTAAGCTGACATGTTGAAGCTCTGGTCCTACTTTTTCTTCTATAAGATGCAAGGTCTATGGTCTCATTCCGAGATCCTTAATCCATTTTGAGTTTAGTTTTGTGCATGGTGAGAGATATGGATTTAGTTTCATTCTGTTGCATATGGATTTCCAATTCTCCCATCACCATTTGTTGAAGAGGCTATCTTTTCTCCATTGCATATTTTTGGCACCTTTGTCTAGTATGAGAAAATTGTATTTATTTGGGTTTGTGTCCGTGTCCTCTATTCTGTACCATTGATCCACCTTTCTATTTTGGTACCAATACCATGCCATTTTTGTTACTATTGTTTTGTAGTAGAGTTGAAGATCTGGTATTGCGATACCCCCTGCTTCACTCTTTCTGCCAAGGATTGCTTTAGCTATTCTGGGTTTTTTATTCTTCCAGATGAATTTCATAATTTCTTGCTCTATTTCTGTAAGGTACATCATTGGGATTTTAATTGGAATTGCATTGAATCTGTATAGCACTTTTGGTAGTATGGCCATTTTGACAATATTAATTGTTCCTATCCAAGAACATGGAAGATTTTTCCATCTTCTAAGGTTTTCTTGAATTTCTTTCTTTAGTGTTCTGTTAGTTCTCATTGTAGAGGTCTTTCACCTCTTTTGTGAGATTGATTCCCAAATACTTTATTTTTTTCGAAGCTTTTGTGAATGGGGTAGTTTTCCTAATTTATCTTTCTGAAGATGCATTGCTTATGTATAAAAATGCCTTAGAGTTATGTGCATTGATCTTATATCCCGCTAATTTACTGAATTCTCTTATGAGATCTAAAAGCTTTCTGGTGGAATTTCCTGGTTACTCTAAGTATACAATCATGTCATCAGCAAATAGGGATAGTTTGAGTTCTTCTTTCCCTATTCGTATCCCTTTAATTTCTTTGGTCTGTCTAATTGCTCTGGCTAGAGTTTCAAGGATGATATTGAATAGAAGTGGTGAAAGAGGGCATCCCTGCCTTGTTCCACTTTTTAGAGGGAATGCTTTCAGTTTTTCACCATTTAGAATGATATTAGCCATGGGTTTAGCGTAGATGACCTTTACAATGTTAAGGAATGTTCCCACTATCCCTATTTTTTCTAGTGTTTTGAGCATGAAGGGGTGCTGTATTTTATCAAATGCTTTTTCTGCATCTATCGAAATAATCATGTGATTCTTGACTTTAAGTCTATTGATATGGTGAATTACATTTATTGATTTCCTGATGTTGAACCAACCTTGCATCCCTGGGATGAAACCCATTTGATCATGGTGCACTATCTTTTTAATATGTTTTTGTATGCGAATTGCTAAAATTTTGTTGAGAATTTTTGCGTCGATGTTCATTAAGGATATTGGTCTGAAATTTTCTTTCCTTGATGTGTCTTTGTCTGGTTTAGGAATCAGGGTAATATTGGATTCATAGAATGAGTTTGGGAGAGTTCCCTCCTCTTCTATTTTATGGAATACTTTGAGAAGTATTGGAATGAGCTCTTCTTTAAAAGTTTTGTAGAACTCGGCTGAGAACCCATCTGGTCCTGGACTTTTCTTTGTTGGAAGGCTTTTGATGACTTCTTCTATTTCATTATTTAAAACTGGTCTATTTAAATAGTGTATGTCCTCCTCGTTCAGTTTAGGCAATTCATATGTCTCTAGAAACCTGTTGATGTCTTCACAATTTTCTATTTTGTTGGAGTATAGATTTTCAAAATTGCTTCTAATTATGTTTTGTATTTCAGTCATGTCTAGGGCTGTGCGCTCCTGGCTGAAGAAGTTGGAATCACATTTTGGAAAATCTCAGTTCCCTGGCACTCACTCCCAAATTCTTTCCTCTGACCATCGCAACTGAGTTGGTTCTTGTTTCAATCTTGGTCTGAAGCAGCCTGGAGCAGAACCTGCTCAGGTTGCAATGGGAACCATGACACCATGGTGCTGTCATGCATTCCCAATGTGACCTCAGGCGGAATCTGGGGTATGAGCGCCAGGTCACCAGAGACACTCCTCAAACTCCATGTTAGCCCAAGGCTCTGGACACCCCTCTGGAGGGAGACACCAAAGTATTGAACCTATGGAACCTTGTATCTTCTAGCCATTGACACCGGACATCCACGATGATGGCTCCATCAACCTGGAGAGAGGACCTCTCCTATTCTTGGCTCACTTGTCACAGGATGATTGGTAACCAAGTGAGGAGTTGTCCTCAGTGTAACTGAAAACAACTGATCATTGAGAGCTCCAGGGTATGAATTTCAGCCTTTTTCTCATTGTTGTTACAATGAGATCTTGAGGGTGAAAGCTAAAATCATACCGAGAGGAAGATTGAAACTGGATGAGGAAAGTTTCCATTCTGCCAGCAAATATGGGTCCTGGCAACATAGAACTTGAGTGATATCACCACTTGCCTTTGCCAGTTTCTATTTCCTGACTTCATCTGGCTATATTGATGAGGCCTTCCCTTATTAAAGGAAAGTGGCCTTGCCAGGAGAAACACCTTCCTGTACCTCACCCCTACCTGAGCTGATAGGCGCCCTTCAGAACCAGCACTGGATTATGCATTTGGCATTGCAATCTGCTGGGTAGATGATCCCAAATTAAAATGCCAAAGGAAAGTGAAAAAATAATAGTAAGAAGAAAATCATTCAAAGAAATACTCAGTAGTCTGTGAATGTTATGGCTGGGGATACAAGGAGGAAGGATCCCAAAAATCTCCTTTCATATTAACAACTGAAGCACATTCTAATACTCAAATAGTCCTGCCTCTGCTCGTGACCTGACCTCCATTCAGCAGTGCTCTATGTTTCTGGTCAGAGATCAGCTACTACCAGTTACCTCCTTACGTAAAGAGAGGATAATTGTTTCCCTCAGGACACACAACTAAACCGTGGGTGTTGAGATGTAAAAAAGTTTATTTGCAAGATTGTTGTGAAAAGGAGAATTAAGAATTCCTTAGTCATTGATTGGCATTGTTTAGGGTTGCATCCCCACATGGAACTTCAGAGACACAGAACAGGACTGGATCAAGTCAGGTACCTCAGAGGAGCTGTTCCTGTGCAGACCATATAGACCATCGCTTAGGGAGCTGGCTTTGCAAGCAGAAAGACCAGGGTTCAAATCCTCAGTAGCATGACATGAAGAAAAAGAAAAAAGCAACAAGAAAACACCCTTTGGAGGGTGCAAGCTCTTCTCCTCTCAACCTTTTTCTTTTTATCCTCTCTTACTCAACACAAATAGCCCTTTTCGAGAATTATCCCTTTCACCTGCAAGCAATTTCCACTGATTTCTTTGAGCAGGGACCTGCACTCGAAGGCAGCAGTGCATCCCCACTCACCTGCATTTCTGTAGTGGACGACTTCCTTAACATCAGTCAACTCTCATCACTTCGGCCCTTACCATTCTCTCTCCAGTATGCTATCACATCTTAATCCCACACATTTTATTGAATGGCAATATGCACCAGGTTGCAGTGACACATAATTCAAATTGACCCCTCTCAGACCTTGACATTTTGGAGACTTTTAACACACACTCGCAGACCACTGGTGATCGGAGTTCCCCACCTGAGCACTTGCCATGTGAACCATGATGTCAATTGGAAAACCAAAATGTGAAAAACAAAGACAGCAGCACTTGACGCTGATTGCGTAGCTGGTTATATTTTGTATTTCCTTGCTTATGGTTTGATGAAAAATGGTAGGGTTTGGGGATGAATACTATTTAGTTTGTGTTGATAGTATTCAGGGGCATGACGGAATTTACCATCCAATTTTGCTCTAGCCTTGGAATTCCAGTGTCAAATGAAATGGAACCCTTGTAGAGACTCTTGTTTATTTTGAGATAAGTCCTAAATTCAGACACAGTAGAAGTGGATAAAGCCTATGTTGTTTTCATGTTTTCCAGGGATCTGGGCATTACAGGATTGTTCTTTGGAGGGTAAGGGAAAAAAAAGAAAAAAAAATACGAACACCATTCATCCCAAGAACTCACGCGAAAAAAGGAAAACTGAGCCAGTAGGCCTTTGGCAGAATGATGGTGGGTCGAAGAAATGATAAGCATTTGACAATTTGCTAACGTCTCTGGTACAAGTGTCCTGCTCAGTAAGTCTGATCACAATTTCAGGTATTCTTGAACCACTAATGTTTTGATATTCAGTTTTGGGTCTTGATTTTGCCTTTAAGCAGAGCTCTTTCTCTTTACATTCGTGCAGTTGTGCTGACATTTTATTTCGAGAGATGCATTTAGTGCTGCATTTTCTAAATTCAACTCATTTAATCTTTAGATCTAGGCTATATGTCCTGTGTTTTAAAGAAAACCTTTACTCAAGGGTCTTGTGCCAGAAAAGCTATGAATAAGCATGTGTCTAATCAGCTGTGATTTGAGAGCCACAAGACAGAGCCATAAGATTGCAAGGGCTTTGAACTCCTTGGAAGGAGAATTTGCATCTGTAATGATGGATGCTTACAGAATGAACTGGCAAATACTACTTCCTGTATTTGTAGAGTATGTTGAACCTGAAGATACGTCATGGAATTTGAGGGTGCACGATGATGATGATGGCTGTCTATTTTCAGAATGTCTCTTCATTGAAGTAGGCTTTCAGCACCCACAGCTTGTGATTTCGGTGCCAACATAAAGTCCTTGCTCTCCCTCTTTGAATGTTCATCTTGGACATTTTTCCTCCAAGCCCTATGAGGATGTTGCATGCTCCAATCTGTTGTAGTGCATGGTGACGCTGAGCTCCTCCCGCTATCAGTAGGCTCTTGTATGATCCACAGATTTGTATTCGGCATCTTACCAGGTCTTCTAAGAGGACTGGTGGAAATTTTCCAAAGGACCTTGTGCCAGGCTGGCACTACTCTGGTCAAGAGAAAGAACACATGTGTGAACGCAGATAGAGCAGTCAATCTGCATCTCGAATGAGTTGAGGTGGCCATGGAAGTTGTCAGCAGGTAAATTTCTGAGTGCATCTGAGTTGTAATGCCACAGCCAAGGAGGTGTGGTCTTGCAGGTGTAGTGAACCACAGAATATCTCTCCTGGCAAGTCAGCACCATCCTATACTCCGACTGATTTTCTGAGTGAAGAAGTCCCAGGACACCACTTAAGCCTTCAGAAGATGCATCCCATTTCACCTAGAAGACCCACTACCCAGGTTCCAGATGTCAACTGCCTGAACTCTCTAGGAAAAAGGGAGCAACCCGCAATGTTGGGTGTGAAGGGTCCCAATTCAAAGACCAATTAACCCACCATGCTCACCTCATGCTCCCCTGCCATGAGCAGCTGTCACCAGCCATCATTCTGTGTGGTTGCTAGGGCACTAGATTAGTTTCCTGACTAGGATATTCCAGTTGTATTCTGTGCAAGAGAAGATTGTTAGGAAGAAAATACTGTAGCAGCCAGTGCTCAGCTTGGGCATCAACGTGTCCCCAAACACACCTCTCCCCAAACAGGCACACTGGAACTAGTGGGGGATAACTGCCTGCTGTCAGGTTGCCATGTGTAGCCAAACAATTGCAGTGACGCCTAGCGGACATGAAGTTTACTGGGAGCTGTCAGGCTTCAGAGGATTTCCTTGTCCTGCCTGGTCCTGGAGGCATCCATGGACCACGGGGCTGTGCCCTCCTGGCTGAACGGGTTGGAATCACATTTAGGAAAACCTCAGTTCCCTGGCACTCGCTCCCATCTTCTTTCCTCTGACCATCGCCAGTGAGCTAATTCTTGTTTCAATCTTGGTCTGATGCAGCCTGGTGCAGAACCTGCTCTGGTTGCCATGGAACCATGATGCCATGGTGCTGTCAGCCCTTCCCTCTGTGACCTCAGGCGGAATCTGGGGTGCGAGCGCCAGGTCATTGGACACACTATTCAAACTCCATGTTGCCCAAGACTCTGGAGAAACCTCTGGAGAGAGACATCAAATGTTGAAACTACAGGAGTTTGTATTTTCTCATCATTGACAACCGACATCCCCGATGACGGCTCCGTCAACCTGGAGAGAGGACCACTCCTATTCTTGGCTCACTTACCACAAGATGATTGGTAACCAAGGGAGGCGTTATCCTCAGTGTAACTGAAAGCACCTGATCATTGAGAGCTCCGGGGTATGAATTTCAGCCCTTTTCTCATTGTTGTTACAATGATATCTTGAGGGTGAAAGCTAAAATCATACCGAGAGGAAGATTGAAACTGGACGAGGCAAGTTTCCTTTCTGCCAGCAAATATGGGTCCTGGCAACATAGAACTTGAGTGAAATCACCACTTGCCTTTGCCTCTTTCTATTTCCTGACATTGTCTGGCTATGTTGATGAGGTCTTTCCCTTATTAAAGGAAAGTGGCCTTGCCAGGAGAAACACCTCCCTCTCCCTCACCCCTACCTCAGATGATAGGCGCCATTCAGAACCAGCACTGGATTGTGCATTTTGCATTGCAATCTGCTGGGTAGATGATCCCAAATTAAATGCCAAAGGAAAGTGAAAAAATAATAATAAGAAGAAAAAAAAACAAAGAAATATTCAGTAGACTGTGAATGTTATGGCTGGAGAGGCAAGGAGGAAGGATCCCCCGAATCTCCTTTCATACTATCACTGAAGCACATTCTAATAGTCAAATAGTCCTGCCTCTGCTCCTTCCCTGACCTCCATTCTAGCAGTGCTCTATTTTTTGGGTCAGGGATCAGCTACTACCAGTTACCTCCTTATGTAAAGAGGGGATAATTGGTTCCCTCAGGACACACAGCTAAACTGTGGGTATTGAGATGTAAAAAAGGTTATTTGCAAGATTGTTGTGAAAAGGAGAATTAAGAATTCCTTAGTCATTGATTGGCATTGTCTAGGGTTGCATCTCCACATGGATCTTTGGAGACACAGAACAGGACTGGATCAAGTCAGGTACCTCAGAGGAGCTGTTCCTGTGCAGACAATATAGACCATCGCTTAGGGCGCTGGCTTTGCAAGCAGAAAGACCGGGGTTCAAATCCCCAGTACCATGGCATGGAAAAAAAAGAAAAAGGCAGCAAGGAAAGACCCTTCGGAGGGTGCAAGCCCCACTCCTCTCAAACTTTTTCTTTTTCTACTCTCTTACTCAATACAACCAGCCCTTTTCAAGAATTATCCCTCTCACCTGCAAGCAATTTCCACTGATTCCTTTCAGCAGGGACCTGCACTCGAAGGCAGCAGTGCATCCACACTCACCTCCGTTTTGGTAGTGGACGTCTTCCTTCCCATCTTTCAACTCTCATCACTTCTGCCCTTACCATTCTCTATTGGGTGTGCAATAACATCTTAATCCCGCACATTTTATTGAATGGCAATGTGCTCCAGGTTGCAGTGGCACATAATTCAAATTGACTCCTCTCAGGCCCTTGACATTTTGGAGGCTTTTAGGACACACTCCCAGACCGCTAGGGATCGGGAATTGCCCACCTGAGCACTTGCCATGTGAACCACGACTTCATTTGGAAAACCAAATTGTGAAAACCAAAGACAGTTGCCCCTTACCCGGATTGCCTAGCTGGTTATATTTTGTATTTCCTTGGTTAGGATTTGATGAAAAATGATAGGATTTGGGGATGAATACAATTTAGTTTATGCTGATAGTATTCAGAGCATGGCGGAATGTACCATCCAAATTCCCTCTAGCATTGGTATTCCAGTGTCAAAAGAATGGGAACCATTCCAGAGACTCTTGTTTATTTTGAGGTATGTCGAAATTCACACACAGTTGAAGTGCGTAAAGCCTATGTTGTTTTCATGTTTTCCAGGGATCTAGGCATTACAGGATTGTTCTTTGGAGGGTAAGTGAAAAAAATAAATAAACGAACACCATTCATCCCAAGAACTCATGCGAAAAAAGGAAACCCGAGCCAGTAGGCATGTTGCAGAATGATGGTGGGTCGAAGAAATGATAAGCATTTGACAATTTGCTAAAGTCTCTGGTACAAGTGTCCTGCTCAGTACGTCTGATCACAATTTCAGGTATTCTTGAACCACTACTGTTTTGATATTCAGTTTTGGGTCTTGACTTTTGCCTTTTAGCACAGTTCTTTCTCTTTAAATTCGTGCAGTTGTGGTGCCATCTTTTTTTCCAGAGCTGCATGAAATGATGCACTTTCCAAATTCAACTCATTTAAATTTAGATCTAGGCTATATGTCCTGTGTTTTAAAGAAAACCTTTACTCATGGGTCTTGTGCCAGAAAAGCTATGAATCAGCATGTGTCTAATCAGCTGTGATTTGAGAGCCACCAGATAGAGCCATAAGATTGTAAGGGCTTGGAACTCCTTGGAAGGAGAATTTGCATCTGTAATGATGGATGCTTACAGAATGAACTGGCAAGTACTACTTCCTGTATTTGTAGAGTATGTTGAACCTGAAGATACGTCATGGAATTTGAGGGTGCACGATGATGATGATGGCTGTCTATTTTGAGAATGTCTCTTCATTGAAGTATGCTTTCAGCACCCACAGCCTTGTGCTTTCGGTGCCAACACAATGTCCTTGCTCTCCCTCTTTGAATGTTCATCTTGGACACTATTCCTCAAAGCCCTTAGAGGACGGTGCATCTTCCAATCTGTTGTAGTGCCAGGTGAGGCTGCATTCCTCATGCCATCAGTAGGCTCTTGTATGATCCACTGATTTGTATTCGGCATCTTACCAGGTCTTCTAAGAGGACTGGTGGAAATTTTCCAAAGGACCTTGTGCCCAGCTGGCACTACTCTGGTCAAGAGAAAGAACACATGTGTGAACGCAGATAGAGCAGTCAATATGCATCTCCAGTAAGTTGAGGTGGCCATGGAAGTTGTCAGCAGGTAAATTTCTGAGTGCATCTGAGTTGTAATGCCACAGCCAAGGAGGTGTGGTCTTGCAGGTTTAGTGAAAACAGAACATCTCTCCTGGCATGTCAGCACCACCCTATCCTCTGACTGACATTCTGAGTGAAGAGGTCCCAAGACACCACTAAAACCTTCAAAAATGCATCCCGCTTCACCTAGAAGACCCACTTCCCATGTTCCAGATGTCAACTGCCTGAACTCTCTAGGAAAAAGGGAGCAACCCGCAATGTTGGGTGTGAAGGGTCCCAGTTCAAAGACCAATTAACCCACCATGCTCACGTCATGCTCCCCTGCCATGAGCAGCTGTCACCAGCCATCATTCTGTGTGGTTGCTAGGGCACTAGATTAGTTTCCTGACTAGGATATTCCAGTTGTATCCTGTGCTGGAGAAGAGTGTTAGGAAGGAAATAGCGTAGCAGCCAGTGCTCAGCTTGGGCATCAACGTGTCCCCAAACACACCTCTCCCCAAACAGGCACACTGGAACTAGTGGGGGATAACTGCCTGATGTCAGGTTGCCATGTGTAGCCAAACAATTGCAGTGATGCCTAGGGGACATGAAGTTTACTGGGAGCTGTCAGGCTTCAGAGGATTTCCTTCTCCTGCCTGGTCCTGGAGGCAACCATGGACCACGGGGCTGTGCCCTCCTGGCTGAACGGGTTGGAATCACATTTAGGAAAACCTCAGTTCCCTGGCACTTGCTCCCATCTTCTTTCCTCTGACCATTGCCAGTGAGCTAATTCTTGTTTCAATCTTGGTCTGATGCAGCCTGGTGCAGAACCTTCTCTGGTTGCCATGGAAACCATGATGCCATGGTGCTGTCAGGCCTTCCCACTGTGACCTCAGGCGGAATCTGGGGTGCGAGCGCCAGGTCACTGGACACACTATTCAAACTCCATGTTGCCCAAGGCTCTGGAAACCCCTCTGGAGAGAGAAACAAAATGTTGAACCTACAGAAGTTTGTATTTTCTAGCCATTGACACCCAACATCCCCGATGCCTGCCCCTTCAACCTGTAGAGAGGACCTCTCCTATTCTTGGCTCACTTGTCATAGGATGATTGGTAACCAAGGGAGGCGTTGTGCTCAGTGTAACTGAAAGCAACTGGTCATTGAGAGCTCCGGGGTGTGAATTTCAGCCCTTTTCTCATTGTTGTTACAATGAGATCTTGAGGGTGAAAGCTAAAATCATACCAAGAGGAAGATTGAAACTGGATGAGGAAACTTTCCTTTCTGCCAGCAAATATGGGTGCGGGCAACACAGAACTTGAGAGATATCACCACTTGCCTTTGCCTGTTTCTATTTCCTGACATCGTCTGGCTATGTTGATGTGGCCTATCCCTTATTAAAGGAACGTGGCCTTGTCAGGAGAAACACCTCCCTCTACCTCACCCCTACCTGAGATGATAGGCGCCATTCAGAACCAGCACTGGATTGTGCATTTTGCATTGCAATCTGCTGGGTAGATGATCCCAAATTAAAGTGACAAAGGAAAGTGAAAAAATAATAAGAAGAAGAAAAAAAAAACAAAGAAATATTCAGTAGACTGTGAATGTTATGGCTGGGGATGCAAGGAGGAAGGATCCCAAAAATCTCCTTTCATACTAACACTGAAGCACATTCTAATACTCAAATAGTCCTGCCCTCTGCTCGTGCCCTGACCTCCATTCAGCAGTGCTCTATTTTTTGGGTCAGGGATCAGCTACTACCAGTTACCTCCTTACGTAAAGAGGGGATAATTGGTTCCCTCAGGACACACAGCTAAACTGTGGGTATTGAGATGTAAAAAAGGTTATTTGCAAGATTGTTGTGAAAAGGAGAATTAAGAATTCCTTAGTCATTGATTGGCATTGTCTAGGGTTGCATCTCCACATGGATCTTTGGAGACACAGAACAGGACTGGATCAAGTCAGGTACCTCAGAGGAGCTGTTCCTGTGCAGACAATATAGACCACCGCTTAGGGCGCTGGCTTTGCAAGCAGAAAGACCGGGGTTCAAATCCCCAGTACCATGGCATGGAAAAAAAGAAAAAGGCAACAAGAAAAGACCCTTCGGAGGGTGCAAGCCCCACTCCTCTCAAACTTTTTCTTTTTCTCCTCTCTTACTCAGCACAACCAGCCCTTTTCAAGAATTATCCCTCTCACCTGCAAGCAATTTCCACTGATTCCTTTCAGCAGGGACCTGCACTCGAAGGCAGCAGTGCATCCCCTCTCACCTCCGTTTCTGTAGTGGACGTCTTCCTTCCCATCTTTCAACTCTCCTCTCTTCTGCCCTTACCATTCCCTCTTGGGTGTGCTATCACCATCTTAATCCCGCACATTTTATTGAATGGCAACGTGCTCCAGGTTGCAGTGGCACATAATTCAAATTGACTCCTCTCAGGCCCTTGACATTTTGGAGGCTTTTAGGACACACTCCCAGACCGCTAGGGATCGGGAATTGCCCACCTGAGCACTTGCCATGTGAACCACGACTTCATTTGGAAAACCAAATTGTGAAAACCAAAGACAGTTGCCCCTTACCCGGATTGCCTAGCTGGTTATATTTTGTATTTCCTTGGTTAGGATTTGATGAAAAATGATAGGATTTGGGGATGAATACAATTTAGTTTATGCTGATAGTATTCAGAGCATGGCGGAATGTACCATCCAAATTCCCTCTAGCATTGGTATTCCAGTGTCAAAAGAATGGGAACCATTCCAGAGACTCTTGTTTATTTTGAGGTATGTCGAAATTCACACACAGTTGAAGTGCGTAAAGCCTATGTTGTTTTCATGTTTTCCAGGGATCTAGGCATTACAGGATTGTTCTTTGGAGGGTAAGTGAAAAAAAATAAATAAACGAACACCATTCATCCCAAGAACTCATGCGAAAAAAGGAAACCCGAGTCAGTAGGCATGTTGCAGAATGATGGTGGGTCGAAGAAATGATAAGCATTTGACAATTTGCTAAAACCTCTGGTACAAGTGTCCTGCTCAGTAAATCTGATCACAATTTCAGGTATTCTTGAACCACTACTGTTTTGATATTCAGTTTTGGGTCTTGAATTCGCCTTTTAGCAGAGCTCTTTCTCTTTACATTCGTGCAGTTGTGGTGCCATTTTTATTTCCAGAGCTGCACTAAATGATGCACTTTCCAAATTCAACTCATTTATATTTAGATCTAGGCTATATGTCCTGTGTTTTAAAGAAAACCTTTACTCATGGGTCTTGTGCCAGAAAAGCTATGAATCAGCATGTGTCTAATCAGCTGTGATTTGAGAGCCACTAGACAGAGCCATAAGATTGTAAGGGCTTGGACTCCTTGGAAGGAGAATTTGCCTCTGTAATGATGGATACTTACAGAATGAACTGGCAAGTCCTAGTTCCTGTATTTGTAGAGTATGTTGAACCTGAAGATACGTCATGGAATTTGAGGGTGCACGATGATGATGATGGCTGTATATTTTTAGAATGTCTCTTCATTGAAGTAGGCTTTCAGCACCCACAGCCTTGTGCTTTCAGTGCCAACACAATGTCCTTGCTCTCCCTCTTTGAATGTTCATCTTGGACACTATTCCTCAAAGCCCTTAGAGGACGGTGCACTTCCAATCTGTTGTAGTGCCAGGTGAGGCTGCGTTCCTCATTCCTTCAGTAGGTTCTTGTATGATCCACTGATTTGTATTCGGCATCTTACCAGGTGTTCTAAGAGGACTGGTGGAAATTTTCCAAAGGACCTTGTGCCCAGCTGGCACTACTCTGGTCAAGAGAAAGAACACATGTGTGAACGCAGATAGAGCAGTCAATCTGCATCTCGAGTGAGTTGAGGTGGCCATGGAAGTTGTCAGCAGGTAAATTTCTGAGTGCATCTGAGTTGTAATGCCACAGACAAGGAGGTGTGGTCTTGCAGGTTTAGTGAAAACAGAATATCTCTCCTGGCATGTCAGCACCATCCTATCGTCTGACTGACATTCTGAGTGAAGAAGTCCCAAGACACCACTTAAACCTTCAGAAAATGCATCCCCCTTCACCCAGAAGACCCACTTCCCATGTTCCAGATGTCAACGGTCTGAACTCTCTAGGAAAAAGGGAGCTACCCGCAATGTTGGGTGTGAAGGGTCCCAATTCAAAGACCAATTAACCCACCATGCTCACGTCATGCTCCCCTGCCATGAGCAGCTGTCACCAGCCATCATTCTGTGTGGTTGCTGGGCACTAGATTAGTTTCCTGACTAGGATATTGCAGTTGTATCCTGTGCTGGAGAAGAGTGTTAGGAAGGAAATAGCGTAGCAGCCAGTGCTCAGCTTGGGCATCAACGTGTCCCCAAACACACCTCTCCCCAAACAGGCACACTGGAACTGGTGGAGGATAACTGCCTGCTGTCAGGTTGCCATGTGTAGCCAAACAATTGCAGCGACGCCTAGCGGACATGAATTTTACTGGGAGCAGTCAGTCTTCAGAGGATTTCCTTGTCCTACCTGGACCTGGATGCATCCATGGACCACGGGGCTGTGCCCACCTGGCTGAACGGGTTGGAATCACATTTTGGAAATCCTCACTTCCCTGGCACTAGCTCCCATCTTCTTTCCTCTGACCATCGCAACTGAGCTGGTTCTTGTTTCAATCTTGGTCTGAGGCAGCCTGGAGCAGAACCTGCTCTGGTTGCCATGGGAACCATGACGCCATGGTGCTGTCAGGCCTTCCCACTGTGACCTCAGGCGGAATCTGGGGTGGGAGCGCCAGGTCACCGGAGACACTCCTCAAACAACATGTTGCCCAAGGCTCTGGACACCCCTATGGAGAGAGATACAGAACCTTGATTCTTGTAGCCATTGACACCCAACATCCCCGATGCCTGCCCCTTCAACCTGTAGAGAGGACCTCTCCTATTCTTGGCTCACTTGTCATAGGATGATTGGTAACCAAGGGAGGCGTTGTGCTCAGTGTCACTGAAAGCAACTGGTCATTGAGAGCTCCGGGGTATGAATTTCAGCCCTTTTCTCATTGTTGTTACAATGAGATCTTGAGGGTGAAAGCTAAAATCATACCAAGAGGAAGATTGAAACTGGATGAGGAAACTTTCCTTTCTGCCAGCAAATATGGGTGCGGGCAACACAGAACTTGAGAGATATCACCACTTGCCTTTGCCTGTTTCTATTTCCTGACATCGTCTGGCTATGTTGATGTGGCCTATCCCTTATTAAAGGAACGTGGCCTTGTCAGGAGAAACACCTCCCTCTACCTCACCCCTACCTGAGATGATAGGCGCCATTCAGAACCAGCACTGGATTGTGCATTTTGCATTGCAATCTGCTGGGTAGATGATCCCAAATTAAAGTGACAAAGGAAAGTGAAAAAATAATAAGAAGAAGAAAAAAAAAACAAAGAAATATTCAGTAGACTGTGAATGTTATGGCTGGGGATGCAAGGAGGAAGGATCCCAAAAATCTCCTTTCATACTAACACTGAAGCACATTCTAATACTCAAATAGTCCTGCCTCTGCTCGTGCCCTGACCTCCATTCAGCAGTGCTCTATTCTTTTGGGTCAGGGATCAGCTACTACCAGTTACCTCCTTACGTAAAGAGGGGATAATTGGTTCCCTCAGGACACACAGCTAAACTGTGGGTATTGAGATGTAAAAAAGGTTATTTGCAAGATTGTTGTGAAAAGGAGAATTAAGAATTCCTTAGTCATTGATTGGCATTGTCTAGGGTTGCATCTCCACATGGATCTTTGGAGACACAGAACAGGACTGGATCAAGTCAGGTACCTCAGAGGAGCTGTTCCTGTGCAGACAATATAGACCACCGCTTAGGGCGCTGGCTTTGCAAGCAGAAAGACCGGGGTTCAAATCCCCAGTACCATGGCATGGAAAAAAAGAAAAAGGCAACAAGAAAAGACCCTTCGGAGGGTGCAAGCCCCACTCCTCTCAAACTTTTTCTTTTTCTCCTCTCTTACTCAGCACAACCAGCCCTTTTCAAGAATTATCCCTCTCACCTGCAAGCAATTTCCACTGATTCCTTTCAGCAGGGACCTGCACTCGAAGGCAGCAGTGCATCCCCTCTCACCTCCGTTTCTGTAGTGGACGTCTTCCTTCCCATCTTTCAACTCTCCTCTCTTCTGCCCTTACCATTCCCTCTTGGGTGTGCTATCACCATCTTAATCCCGCACATTTTATTGAATGGCAACGTGCTCCAGGTTGCAGTGGCACATAATTCAAATTGACTCCTCTCAGGCCCTTGACATTTTGGAGGCTTTTAGGACACACTCCCAGACCGCTAGGGATCGGGAATTGCCCACCTGAGCACTTGCCATGTGAACCACGACTTCATTTGGAAAACCAAATTGTGAAAACCAAAGACAGTTGCCCCTTACCCGGATTGCCTAGCTGGTTATATTTTGTATTTCCTTGGTTAGGATTTGATGAAAAATGATAGGATTTGGGGATGAATACAATTTAGTTTATGCTGATAGTATTCAGAGCATGGCGGAATGTACCATCCAAATTCCCTCTAGCATTGGTATTCCAGTGTCAAAAGAATGGGAACCATTCCAGAGACTCTTGTTTATTTTGAGGTATGTCGAAATTCACACACAGTTGAAGTGCGTAAAGCCTATGTTGTTTTCATGTTTTCCAGGGATCTAGGCATTACAGGATTGTTCTTTGGAGGGTAAGTGAAAAAAAATAAATAAACGAACACCATTCATCCCAAGAACTCATGCGAAAAAAGGAAACCCGAGTCAGTAGGCATGTTGCAGAATGATGGTGGGTCGAAGAAATGATAAGCATTTGACAATTTGCTAAAACCTCTGGTACAAGTGTCCTGCTCAGTAAATCTGATCACAATTTCAGGTATTCTTGAACCACTACTGTTTTGATATTCAGTTTTGGGTCTTGAATTCGCCTTTTAGCAGAGCTCTTTCTCTTTACATTCGTGCAGTTGTGGTGCCATTTTTATTTCCAGAGCTGCACTAAATGATGCACTTTCCAAATTCAACTCATTTATATTTAGATCTAGGCTATATGTCCTGTGTTTTAAAGAAAACCTTTACTCATGGGTCTTGTGCCAGAAAAGCTATGAATCAGCATGTGTCTAATCAGCTGTGATTTGAGAGCCACTAGACAGAGCCATAAGATTGTAAGGGCTTGGAACTCCTTGGAAGGAGAATTTGCCTCTGTAATGATGGATACTTACAGAATGAACTGGCAAGTCCTAGTTCCTGTATTTGTAGAGTATGTTGAACCTGAAGATACGTCATGGAATTTGAGGGTGCACGATGATGATGATGGCTGTATATTTTTAGAATGTCTCTTCATTGAAGTAGGCTTTCAGCACCCACAGCCTTGTGCTTTCAGTGCCAACACAATGTCCTTGCTCTCCCTCTTTGAATGTTCATCTTGGACACTATTCCTCAAAGCCCTTAGAGGACGGTGCACTTCCAATCTGTTGTAGTGCCAGGTGAGGCTGCGTTCCTCATTCCTTCAGTAGGTTCTTGTATGATCCACTGATTTGTATTCGGCATCTTACCAGGTGTTCTAAGAGGACTGGTGGAAATTTTCCAAAGGACCTTGTGCCCAGCTGGCACTACTCTGGTCAAGAGAAAGAACACATGTGTGAACGCAGATAGAGCAGTCAATCTGCATCTCGAGTGAGTTGAGGTGGCCATGGAAGTTGTCAGCAGGTAAATTTCTGAGTGCATCTGAGTTGTAATGCCACAGACAAGGAGGTGTGGTCTTGCAGGTTTAGTGAAAACAGAATATCTCTCCTGGCATGTCAGCACCATCCTATCCTCTGACTGACATTCTGAGTGAAGAAGTCCCAAGACACCACTTAAACCTTCAGAAAATGCATCCCCCTTCACCCAGAAGACCCACTTCCCATGTTCCAGATGTCAACGGTCTGAACTCTCTAGGAAAAAGGGAGCAACCCGCAATGTTGGGTGTGAAGGGTCCCAATTCAAAGACCAATTAACCCACCATGCTCACGTCATGCTCCCCTGCCATGAGCAGCTGTCACCAGCCATCATTCTGTGTGGTTGCTGGGCACTAGATTAGTTTCCTGACTAGGATATTGCAGTTGTATCCTGTGCTGGAGAAGAGTGTTAGGAAGGAAATAGCGTAGCAGCCAGTGCTCAGCTTGGGCATCAACGTGTCCCCAAACACACCTCTCCCCAAACAGGCACACTGGAACTGGTGGAGGATAACTGCCTGCTGTCAGGTTGCCATGTGTAGCCAAACAATTGCAGCGACGCCTAGCGGACATGAATTTTACTGGGAGCAGTCAGTCTTCAGAGGATTTCCTTGTCCTACCTGGACCTGGATGCATCCATGGACCACGGGGCTGTGCCCACCTGGCTGAACGGGTTGGAATCACATTTTGGAAATCCTCACTTCCCTGGCACTAGCTCCCATCTTCTTTCCTCTGACCATCGCAACTGAGCTGGTTCTTGTTTCAATCTTGGTCTGAGGCAGCCTGGAGCAGAACCTGCTCTGGTTGCCATGGGAACCATGACGCCATGGTGCTGTCAGGCCTTCCCACTGTGACCTCAGGCGGAATCTGGGGTGGGAGCGCCAGGTCACCGGAGACACTCCTCAAACAACATGTTGCCCAAGGCTCTGGACACCCCTATGGAGAGAGATACAGAACCTTGATTCTTGTAGCCATTGACACCCAACATCCCCGATGCCTGCCCCTTCAACCTGTAGAGAGGACCTCTCCTATTCTTGGCTCACTTGTCATAGGATGATTGGTAACCAAGGGAGGCGTTGTGCTCAGTGTAACTGAAAGCAACTGGTCATTGAGAGCTCCGGGGTATGAATTTCAGCCCTTTTCTCATTGTTGTTACAATGAGATCTTGAGGGTGAAAGCTAAAATCATACCAAGAGGAAGATTGAAACTGGATGAGGAAACTTTCCTTTCTGCCAGCAAATATGGGTGCGGGCAACACAGAACTTGAGAGATATCACCACTTGCCTTTGCCTGTTTCTATTTCCTGACATCGTCTGGCTATGTTGATGAGGCCATTT